>NW_008609463.1:0-26368 GCF_000691845.1 Merops nubicus
CTCTAGCTGTTGGCCTTGGAGATTTTAAGGCTGCAGATATAACTTATCTGGAGGATAAAAGTTGATTTAATGTGCTGGCATAGACCTTACTGAAGCCGGAGGATGTAAATGTGCTTACATATGTGTAAACGTGATAAATTGAAGCCTAAAAATGAGTTAGACTTCCTTGAAAATAATTGATCTGGATTAATATATTAAAATTAATTTTGGAGATGCCTTTTAAAATGAGCTGGTGCTTGTACTGCAGAGAACAGCCACGTCTTTGGGGATGTTCCAGTAACAACAGATGGCCAAGCTTGATGTTGAAAGGCTTTTGTAATGGAGCAGTTCTGCTCAGTTTTGAAAGAAGGTCGTGGTAGTAAACATTCAGTGCAAATGCTTTTTGTGCTTGGCCCTTGTGACACAGCTTGCCTTCCTAACAAGAGAGAATGGCAGTGTGTGCTCAGACGTTCCCATAACACCGATCGGAGCGTGACTCTGCGATGCCCCTGTAGGCTGTTCAGCCAGATGGGTACTACCTGGGACTCTGCTGTGTGTTACTGGGGTAGAGGAACTAAATGCAACTGGGTCTTCACAGTGCACTGTGCCAATCTGAGTTTTAATTTATGTAAGAGCGGTATGATACAGTCTGTATCTGGTATGGTCTGGACAAGTAAGGGCAGGAGTTTGATTTCTTTACTCATGACATGGACCACCTTGTTTCTCATGTAATCATAATTTGGTAGGAATGATTGTGGTAAGAATTAGGAACCAGCTTCTAACAAAGTGTTGATGAAAGTTTGGTAGTGTGGAACACAACTGTATGGTAAAATTTAAGTTGAAAATACCTACCTTTAAAAAGTAATAAAAATTGATGTTTTTCTGTGCTCACTGTACGTGTTCTGAGGAGATAACCTGCTGGCCTATGGGGTGCAAGAAGTCACAGCTGCTGCCATCTGGGGTTAGAATCTAATAAGCAACTAGCCCAAAATGTTCACAATAGCTTTCCCTTGATAAGTTGCTACTGAAGTACATTTAGCCATATGATATTTATGTGAAGCAAACACCTCAGATGCAGCTCTCTGTGGGATCTTGCTCTGCGGGAGTCATGGTAGCCTTCTAGATATTGGAACCAAATTTTTACCCAATACAGCTGCATAACAGAGCAAGCAGGTACATCGTAAGTTTCGTAATGGTCTCTTCATCCAGTGAGATTGAGGCATGTTTATAAATCAGTTTGCCACAGGCAGCTGCTGGCAAACCTTTTTTGTAATGCTAAATTTGTTTTCAAAACTAAGTGTAGCTCAATGCTATTAATTTGAGCTCGGCTTCAAATTAACACCTACCATCATGGTGTAGATAGGAGCAGCTCCTAGTGAAATGCTAAATTAGAGAAGATGAAATGCCATGAGTTTCAAAAAAAGGTCAGTAGAATTATTTTGGCATTTGTTACAGGAGTAGCCTTTTCTCTAGTGTTTGTTAGGCTGAACTTCCCCCTGACTGTGTGAGGGTGAAGTGGTCTGCTGTGATCCAGGAATCAGCCCCAGTGACCTGGGGAAAGCTGCTATGGACTATCTATGCAGATTCTGGGGCCAGAGCGTTCTCATGTGTTAATCAAGTGTTGTATACACAATTCAGAAAGCAGGTCTTCCCTTGCCTTCGTCCCTGCAAGCCTGTTGTTTCACCAGTGAGCTCACCTGGCAGAGTTAGACCGACAATGGCATGGTAGGAGGAGGATCACTACTGAACTTGCCCATCTGTGGCCATGTGTGATCAGCTATGCTAGTGTTTATCACATGCATTGCACCATGCAGGCACACTATTTCTTGGGGTGTGGTTTCTTCAGAACTTTAATCCAGAGTAATTGAAGGTTGCTAGTGAGCTAGCAACCAGCCTGCTTCATTTTCCCCTGACTGCCCATTCTCTTTTCTCTCCCTGTCCATTTCATCCTCCCTGCTGGCACTGGAGTTCACCAACCCAAGGCGAGTAATTGAGAATAAACTCTTTTCTTTTTGCTTGGTGATTTTTTTATTTTTTTTTTTCCCCAGCATCCTGTCTTCAGAGGCTTCTTACAACTTGGTGAGCTCTGGTACCAGCACAAAGATGATGACAGGGGCAGAGCACAAAATGAACCAGACTACCAACTTGTTTGTAACCTTGGAGCAAGCACCCTTGGTGTCTATACAGATCTAGGCTGGGCAACACACCAAATCCTGAAATAAGTCCAGAGGCCATGGCTGACCAAACACCAGTGTATTTCTGTTAGGCTGGATATTCTTGATCACTCTGGCTGTGAGTGGGGCTGGAATTAGAGGGCCTACTGTTTAGAAAACACGTTTTATACCTAGGACATAGGTTCCTTGTTCATCTGAGGAAGCTAGGGACTCTTCCCACTTTATTCAGGTCTGACATGGTAGAAATTTGCGCTCCCTGAAACATTCTTATACTTACACCGGCTGAGGATTTGAATCCTGAATGCTTGAAAGTATTCCATGTAGTTAATGAGCAAACACATCTGCAGTTACTGATATTAAGAATATAGAGTAAAAATAGCAAGTAGAGTAAATAACACTCTACTTGTAGTATTCAAAAGGTGAGCACCACAAAGTTAAGATATTTCCTGTTCTGTAGCTATATCTTGAATTCTTGTTGGTTCTACAAAAGTCACACAGAGCAACTAAAAAGAACTACCATGATTAGAACTTCTGACTGGAATACCCTGGTCTTGATTTTTTTTTTTTTTTTTTTTTTAACTTGTCTGTTTCTTAAAAATAGATGGCAGCAAAGCTAGTCATGTCTTTTTTAGCATTTGTCATTGAGGGGGGGAAAGGCATGTGAGCTTGTCTCAAGGACTGAGGGCGAGACAGAGTGGGATGGAAAACTGTTGATGTAGCTTTCCTGACATAACAGGCTAACACTGTAGGAAAAATGAAAGCATTCAGATCTTTATTCATTTGGTTATTGGTGAAAAAAGCTTGATCATAGATAAGAATGCACATCAATTTGAATGGCATGAAAATCCACATACAAGCTGACCTTTTTCCTCTTCTTTTCCAGAGGAGTGTTGTTTAGCAGAGCTTTATCTAGTGCAATGAGATCGGTTTGCATTATGCTAACTTTGATAGGGAACAATTGGATTTAGATGGGAAAAGTAGCGCAAAAGAGCCTTTTCAAGAGTGTTCTGGTCTGGACTAGATAGCAAGGTCATTCTCCAGGAAAGAACAAACAAAGTCAGAGGCTCTGACCACACAGTTCAGAGATTGTTCTGGAGGTCTGGTTTCCTTTTTAGCAAATAACACGCGGGGCTGTGTGGGAGATAGAGGTGGCCAAAACCTGTTATCACCCTACTTGCTTGGCTCCCTGAAACAGTCTGCAGTTTTACCAGCCCATTTCCAAGTGAGTGGTTGTTTCCAGGGAGCAGTCAAGCGAACCATGCCACTAACATTCATACAGCATCTTCGTCATTAGCTCAGTAAAAGTCACAATTAAGCCGTGTGGAAGGTGTCAGAGCAACAGTAGTGGCAGTGTAGGTGACAGGAACAGGACTAGGGACCAGGAGAACCCGGTTCCTAGCACCTGTGCCCATCTTCTTGTGGTGATTTGTCCCTGTTACCTTGTATCTGCTTTCACCATTGTTATAATAATGACATAACAGAAGTTTATGCTCTTCATGGTAGATATGAAAACGTGTTTTTTCTTACCTGCAGGAGGTAACGCATCTTTTCAAAGATTATAGGCTGTGTTGCTAGTGTCAGCAACCTGGGTTTAGGTCCCAGATTTTCAGATGTAGTGACTGCTTTTCCAGGTGATTTTCTTTTTCTGTGCCTTCAAAAGAAACAAGCAAATTATGATATGTGTTCTTTTGTCTGTGAGCTGTATTCATGTCAAATATATCGATACAGCTTTTTGCTCTTCCCCATATTGTAATTATGCTCCCATAACAAGCATTTAGCTATGGCTGCTAATAAAAGCAATGTTAGGAGCAAAGCTGAACATATTAAAAAAACAAACAAACAAACAAACAAAACTCTCCTCATCAAAACTATAAAGTGGCACCAACATTTTCTATGGACAGATGCATGAACATTTCATTCTGGTAGCAGTACAGGAGCCAAAGTTCAGAATCTGCTCCTCCCCTAAAATATTCCTATTAAAAAACCTACATCAATCTTGCACTTGTATTTTTGGTATACCCCTGAGCAATGTATATTTTATCTAATTTCTTTGTTTTAAAGTTAGATACTTTAGCTATCTTTTACCCTATTAAATCCGAGTAGAAATTCCTAGTGCTTTGTTTGCCAGCTCTCTCAAACTTACTTTTAAATATTCATCCTAAAGTAAGCAGTAGGAGGTTTTTCTACTGTGTTTGGAGAGATTTGGACTCACTTCTTTTTTTCTAGCAACCTGATACCATCACCTCTACACCATATGTTTTCAGATCTCTTCAGATATTATTTTTCTCAGGTTATTGGTTTTTTCTCCTGTCTGCTGTGTCTTCCAGAGCTTTATTCTCAGCTCTTGTGACACATACTTCTAATATTCCACACCATTATATCTTCCTGATTTTGTTTATGTGTAAAACCAGACATAACTGCAGTCAACTGGATTGTCTGAGGCAGTATTTGTTGACTCCAGTCAAACTTTGTCAGCACCATTAAGGCTATCCTAAGCTCAACAACAACAACAAAAAATCTATGCTTTTGATCCTATATCCATTAAAAGCTTGCAAAATTTGTATTTACGTCTCTCTTTTGCAAGTTTATTGTTTTTCCTTTTGGCATTTCATGCCAATTCTTTGCCTATCTGAAGTGTTTGCTGTTCTGAGTCATTTGGCTGAAACTGAATAGACCACAGTTCTTCACCTCTGTGCTTGGGTCCTTGAAACTGTTGGAGCAAACTGTTGGAGCTCTGTCCCGAGTTTTTCTGCATCCTGCAATGGAGCTTAGGACATGAAAAAATTCTTTCATCTTTCTCTGTTAGATCTGTGTGTGCATGATGTTAAGAGGCATGTGTTCTCTTGCTTTGCATGTCTGTTAACTGTCTTGCTAACCCTACAGACTGAGGCTTCAGCAGCAGGGGTGCGGGTTGTACAGCTGTGGCTAAAGAATATAAAGCGTGTGGAACAACAGTTTCCTTTGTGAATCAGGCAAAACGGGGAAGATAGGCACATGCCTTCTGGCAGCACTCCCAGCGAGCTGCCCTGTGCCACACCTGCCGCAGCAAGGCACGTGAGCTTCCTTCTTACCATCTGTGCCAATTACTTTTGTATTCTTCCGTGAATAACTTTAGATAAGTGGTTATTGAAATCTCTATCAGTTGCCAGGATTGATTACAAATTCATTCCTCTTCATAGCTGACACTGCTTTCAAAAAGTACTTGGACATCTACTTATCGCTTAGTGAATCACTGTCCATACAGTTAGGTGGTAGCCATGTGGGAGCCGAGGTCTTGTTGAGGCCTTGTCTGTTGTAGGCTTTAAAGGATCAGATTCTGCTTAAGCTGACGATGGCTGCGAGATACTGCCTTTGCCAGTTTATTGCTTTTTTTGACAATGTAATTTCCTTTCATTGTGCTAGAGTCTTTTTCTTGGCTGATGTTTTTCTGCATAGTTCAGGGATATTTTTGTTTCATCTGCTGTTACTTATACCTGTGCTTGGAGATATCGGTGCAGTTGTGCAGATATCAAGCTTAGCAGACAGCTTGTTCTTTTCTCCAGTGAATCTCAAAGGCACCACTGGGATGTTTTCTTCAGTATAAGCCATGATGCGTTCTGCTCGGTTACTGAACACGTGCACTGGTTTACGGCATGATGGTCCCAAATGCTAAACAGGAAGGGGAAAATAACAGTAAAATTTCTTTTGCTGTTACAGGGCAGGCATACACCTCAAACTGCAGTTTAATCTTGTACTGGACACAGTTTTTGTTTTTATCTTCTCCCTCAATGAAGAGCAAGTTACAAAAACAAGTTGTAATAGAAGATGCTTCTTTCCAAAATAATCCTTGTGAACATGATGGCAAAGCTGCAAAGGCTTGGTAACTTTGCTTCATAGAAGATACATGCATGGTAGCGATGCTCCAGCCACTCTGCAGTAGGATCATGGAGCACTTATCAGTGTTACTTTTTGTTAAACTAGACTTATGGTTGCCTTGTCTAAAATAATTCAATAACTAGCATGTGCTGTGGAAGAGGTGGTGGTCAAAGATGCTTCTGTCCTAACACCCTTTGAGCTCATGGATTTCTTTTCCTAGAAGTTGATGAGTCTAGTGACTTTTGGGGGGGAACCCTGTCTTCTTTCTCCCCCTTGAGGTTGCTGCCGAGCAGAAAAGTACTTTTTGCAATGTGAAATGCTTCACCCTATTTCCTAGTTGCAAATATAATGTCCTTAAAGAGGATGCGTCATCTGCTGGAAAAAGTGACTGAGGCTGTGTAATGCAGCTTTTTGCAGGCTGTGTACTGACAATACTATAGTTGCTCAGAGATCAAAGCTTAATGGCATGAATTGAGCTCAAATGTCACAATTATTATTTTAGCAGGATGTTCTATTATTTCTAGATTCCACTAGAGAAGAGCTCATTCTTTGAGAGCCAAAAAAAAAAAAAATCTGCTAATATGGACTATGGATTTTTGGACATTGGCCGCGATAAAGCAAATCGGCTTTAGTGTTTGCTTTTGCCAAAGACTAGACTAGATTTTGGCTGCTTTTTTTTTTTTTTTTTCTTTTGAAATGGGGAAAGTAGGGGACATTCACTCTAGTGCTGAAAGCTGAAATGCTTCATGTATTTCACAACCTTCCAGTGGAAGCCGGGATTTTATAAAATAGATGACTGCTTTTCATCCTGAGTGTTATACTTGACATTTAAGCAATTGCTCTTTCCTAAGTGTATGCCACAATCCTTTGCACACGCTTTTCTTTGGATCAGTCAAGTTGTGGTGCGTGCAAGCTTGACATCTTCCACTGTGCTGGAACTGCGCTTGTTTTCACCAACAAGTTTTTTGAGCACGATAGAAGTAATAAGAACCAGTTGTTGTGGTTGTTCTGGTAGACAGACATTGTTCCCCTGTGACCTGGGACAAGTTTTCAAAACAGCTCGACATGTTGTGTCACAAGGGACTCTTATAAAACATCAGCCATTTCTGAAAATGTGGTTTTGTGTAAGTGCCTAAGGAGGCATTGAGAACATAGCCCAATTTGTGTTATGGAATACTTCATAAGCTAGTGCTTGACACTCTGGGAAACTGTCCCCTATGATTTATCTCTGATGGGTAGGGATGGGCCTGCCTGTGGCTAGAAATACCTCCTAGGATTTTGGCTTTGACGGAAGATGGATACTCTGAAGAGTTTAGGATTTCAGTGCTCATTTTGTTAATTCTGGGCCAGGCCTTTCAAAGTGATCATCTGCTCACTCATAGTGGAGCATTCAGAAAGGCTCAGCACATAACACACTAACTTTTGGAAAATCCATTTGGTCAGTCCTGGTGCCAGGGTTTCTAAATACCTTTAGAAACCCTCTGCCGTTCTGCCTAAATACATGGGAAGCCAGATTCCTGCCTGTGACATGATGTGATGTTAGTTCCAGCCCTTGCCAGAGCAAGGTCCAGGCGCTCTTCTCCATGTAGTACTTAGTGCAGCAAGCAGAACCTCTTATTTGGCTCAGGTTATGTCATTAGTTGTTGTAATAGCAGCAGTTAAAGCAGTATGTGAATAGGTATTTTATTGTTAGCTCGTGCTAAAGGGAGGAGTCCTTTTCCCCTAGTTGTCTCCAGTCTTCTGTGAGGATGGTTCCCCTTGAATAACAAGGGGAAGTAATTTATTCACTGTTTTGTAGTGGAGTCTTCATGCTGCCTGAAGAATCCTGTGGGTGTGTTGAGATGCCATGTGTCTTGGTTTTGTCTGGACCAGAGGTAGCAGGTCACTACATGGGCCCCATGGGAGTGTTCCATCAGCTTCCTGATGTTTTGGCACTATCCTTTAACATTATTTTTACAAAATTTGACATGCTTTTCAAGGAGGGAAAATGAGTCAAATTGGTTGTAGATTATCATGAGGGTGGATCTTAAAAGTGTATCTGTCATAGAAATCATTGTTATTTAGGAGGCAGAGGATGGCCATGTTGAAAGCAATGTCCTCATTGCTTTTGGTGTTAGTAAGCACTGGAGAACAAGGCCAGAACCTGTTTACTACCTAAGCTAAGGCCAGGTAGACAGTGTATGTAAAGTGATGTAAACTAGTGGAGAATCTTGCCAAGATTGCCACCCAAATGTTGTTTGCGGTCCGAATGAAATTGTTGCCTGCTTACTCAGAAGCTCTCCAATCACACTGTCAGCAACAGGAGTTGATGTGAACCCTGTGGCAGGACCTGGGTGATTTTGAAGACGAAAGCACTTCTCACTGAATGACTCTTCAGCTGGAATGGTTAACTTGGTGTCCAGTACTCCTTTGGCAAATGGCAGAGAGAGGTCATCTGTGGGGAGGTTGTGAAAGACCTGCTTTTAGTGTCTGTGTGGATCCACTGATAACAGTCCTCTGTCCCAGGCAGCAGGCTGTAGGTTCAAAGCTCGCACCTCCGCTGCTGATCCTGCATTGCTTCTGATTGCTAGAGAGTCTAGCAGTGCTTGAACCAGGAGGCAGACGTGTGGGATCTGGCCGTTACATTCTTCTCTCTGCTTTTACTTTGCTTGTGGCCTCAGGTGAGTTGCTTGAACTCTCAGTGCTGCTAACACTTTTCATGGCACCTTTTTGTAGCTTAGTACAGGCTCTTCAGGTTAAAAGATTACTTTAAAGGAGAAATATTGGAATTCCTATGAAATTATAATTGTTTAGATGGCAGTTTCCCCTTTTTAATAGAGCTCCAGTATATGTCATAATTTTTAAAGATTGGAATGCCAGATTTGCTTCTACAGGTTTTGCAAGCTTTCTGTGAATTATTTTAATCACAAGTAATGGACGTCACATCTGATTCTTTACAACCTGGTTGCTTCTGCTATGGGTATTATCTCCAATTAGATCTCTAGCGGCAGGATAAAAAAAAGTCATGTGTTTGTCCACAACTGCTCTTTATCTAGCCTAATCTCAACAGAATTGGGATTAATGCTATTTTCACTCCTCCTTTAGCCTTATTTGAAGTTGCACAGAGGTAGAGTACTTTTTGCTTTCTGGGAATTGTGGAAATTATGGTGAAGGTGTCCTCCAAATAGTTGTGCTTTGAGAGCTTCTTATAGCCTTGCACAATCATAGGTTGGTACAAAGTGGATGTAGCTGTGAAAGAATAAGTTTCTTGGCTGTAATCACTATTCTAGAAGAAGTGAAATGTTGGTGGTCTGCAAAGAACTGGCCAAGATGTTAGACCTTGATCTGGGAGATGTAGATTTAATTTGTGACCCTTGGCTATATCTTCACCTCTGTTACCTGAATGCCCATCCAGGCCACTGTTTCTCTGATGGTTTGTGTTGTTTGAGTCAGAATGTGAGTTCATGAGGCAGGCACTTCTGTCCTGCCTTGGTGTTCATGGCCCTCACAGGGACCTGGTCTCACCTGATGGCATATGGAACACCGGGGGACTTTGGCCTTGGATCTGGGCTTTGCAGAGTTGATAAGGCAAATGATATCGCTTGCTCCACAAAATGCAGCACTAAAGGAAGTGAAATGTTAAGACATGTCTCATCATTCCTAAAGAGGACTATATTTCTGCTGAGATCTGGTGTTTGTGCTCTACATACCCCTTTACCTCCAAATTATGTCTTGTTGAACTTGGTGTGTACACAGGTAAAAGCTATTGGAGTTAAGTAGAGGCATCTTTACTTACATCTCGATGTACATCTGATTACTACTCTCATCTGAGGCAGAAAGTATAAAGTGCTGTACCATATCTGCTCTACCATATCTGCTCATGGAAGAGGAACAGTACTGACTCTAGTAGCTCAAATGTCTGCTATGTTCCGGAAATAATTGCTTTTTCCCTTAATAAAGGCGTCATCTCTAGATACTAGACCGGTACTCTCCGTGGCTGTTTGGTCTGTGGAGAGCTGCCAGTGGTGGTAGTTTTTGTGATGTGGAAAATCTAACCAAGAGAATGGGACAGAGGCTGCTAACTGATTTCATGGAGGCCACTGAACCATTGTCAACTGATAAAGGCTTTTAGTTCTGCTGACCAGGACTGGGTTTAAGTCATTGATGGAGAGCTAGAGGGTCTATAGCCTCTTGTGAGAATCCTGAAATATTCCAGTATCATAAGATTTGCTAAGTTTGCTTTGTTCCCTGTCTAAATACTGATTTCTTCTCTAGGGGAAAGGGTTTTTTTGCCCCCAAAAGAAAGCAAACAGCTACAGTGTTTGCAGAAAGCCTTTGAAGGCTGTTTTATGTTTACTTGGAACAGACACCAGGAATGGGGGTGGGGAATTGATTCTCTGCCACTTGAGCTTTTCACCTCTTTAAATCTACAGCTGTAAAAATACATTGCTTTGTATTTAAGATGGATTGGGTCTGGAGACTCTCAGCATACCAGCTAATGGACTTCTCAACAGCCCTTCTACTTCCAAGTAGTGGGTGGCATGATCTAGAAAGAAAGGGTGGTCAAAGTATGTGCTTCCCTGTCAACATTTTCAGAGGTTGCCATGTAGCCTAACTTTCTCTTTAGAGTAATTTTCTGAGTAACACACTGAGATGGAATTACAGGCCTGTAGGACTGGTGACCGTGCAGGGTGTCTACAGAGTGGCGGAATGTCACATACAGGGAATCTTCTGCAAAGACAGACCATTTGACAAGTGTGTGGACCCTGTGCTTTAATTCTGCTGGTGGGGGTTGTGGATGCTGGTCCGGGTGAGTAGACATGGTCCTGACCAGGTGTTAGAACTTTGCTAAGAGAAAAGCAGGAATCCCAGGATCAGAGGGATCCCTTCTGGATCAGAAGGTATATGCAGATTTCTCTGGACAAGTGGTGAAGCAGAACTAGACAAAAGTAGGTTTCTGGATGATGCAGAGAAGTAAGCCTGATGCCTCTAGACTTAAAATTGCCGTGTATTGCTATCTGTCTCTGCTGGAAAACTTTCAGGGTTCACACAATGTAAAGATTGGGTGTGAAAATCAGGTCTGTAAATGTCTTACACGAAGACTTCTCCATGACTAGATTTCATTGTTAGGTGCAGTTGAGGGAATTCTTCCTACTTCCACAGAGTAAGTGCTTTATAAAAGCAAGTTATTACACTTTAAAAGGACAAGTCCAGTACTGGCAGATATAAATCCCCATTCTCTTTAGCAGAGTTGTGGTACCTGTATATCACAGCAAACTTATGCTATGTTGATGAATTCATGCAGCTTTTCTTTCTCCAGACAGAAAAGTTATTTCTGCTTTAGACAGTTCTGGATGAGTGTCAGGAGTGATCACTGGTACCCGCTGTTAGTTCAAAATTTTACTTAGGTGAGACACAAAAGCCTGCATTGGAAACTAGCTTGTATTTGTGTGTTTTGGCACCGCAGTGCTTAAATGGCAAGCTGGGTTTCCCAGATATGCTGAACTTGTCAGACTGGTCTGAAGTGAGGATACAGATGGACTTAAGCTCCAGCTGAGCTGGGAGTATTGAGTCTATTGATTTTCTGCATCTCTGGCTTACAATTCTTGCCTATTGTCAGCTGGAAAAACATCTGAGAGGGTGCCAAACCATTTTTCTCTGAGATTCTTAGTTTGCAGAGCATTTTATGATGCGTTAGTGATTCAGGTGGACCTAGTTAACTTGTATGAGCAGTGAACCAAATACGTCAGCCTCCATGGATCAAAATCAGAGACAGCTCTAGGCATCAACAAACCTGTGTTGTGCAGCCTGTAACATACTGGGGCAGAGTATGTCTTTGAAGCTGTCACCCCGGCGTGGCTGGAAGAACAACTGGGCATGCTTCAGGTTCAGGCTTTGTGCTCTTGGTGATTAAACTAGGGTACAGGGCCTTACACTGGACTAAAGATGTAATACAACTTACCTGGTAGTGCCTACATCTGGGTCAGGTTTTCTGGTTTTCTTCCTTTTGTAAGGAACAGACATTAGAAATCAGTATTTTTGTTTCATTTGAAACTTGTATCCAGGCAAAGTGGCCTTGTTTGAAGGCCAGAGCATTTGCTTTGTTCCCAGTGAAGACAGAGCTCCAGAGAGCTAGAGTCCAAGGAGACAGCCACAGTTGAGTCTTCGTGGCTGCACTCTTCTGCTGATCAGCTGAGATATATTAAATGATAAAATATGTGCCCTTATCTCACTACAGTTTTCTAGTGCAATGTGAACCCTACAACCTCTGTAAAGCAGTATTTCTGTGTTCTGGCTCCTGCAGACAGACTGCAATTGTGAAGAACCAGTGTCTGATTTTTCACTGACATGTATTAAACCAGCTACCCTGTAGCTAGCTCAGACATCCCACATGACTGCTTCAAATTTTATTCTGCCTCTGTGCAGGGTGTAAAGGCACAGGAGCTGGGTGTATTTCCATTGATGTGAATGCCAGAGGTCTCTTTGGCTTTTACTGGGATCCTTTCTGCACTCTTCCTGAGGCAATTCATGCTTGTGGATTTTGGTATTTAGCTGTAATGGGTGGAAAGTATTGGAAAGTAGTTTGCTGCAGAGAGTTTATGATACTGTAGAGGGGGGAATGTGAAGTGGGCACCCTGAACACCATTCTGAAGATAAAATCTGTTGCATAACTGTCAGTGATTGTAGAACATTGTTTGGTCCCTTCCTGTCCTTTACTTCTGTGTGCTGAACTTGCCCAGTGGCTGCAGGATTGGACTTGGGCAGAAAGCTTATGGTTTTTGGCATGCTGGAGAGCACAGCAAAGCAGATGGGGTCCGTGACCCACAGAGTAGTATCCTTGTAGAAAAATACTTGAAAAGACCAATTCTAGTGTTATGTGATTTTTTTTTTTTTTTTTTTTGCACCAAGTTAGTGGTCGTGGAGAACCTGTGCAGTACAACAGCAGCCATCCAGGTTGCTCAGTAGGGTGAATAAAAACATTGTTGGCAAATCTCCTGAATCCTGAGCAGAAACAGCACAGTGGAGGTAGTACGAAGGAGGGGTGGTAATGTTCCCTACTTAATTGAATCTCTGGGTTGCATGTTTCTTGCAGCTTTAAATGTGTAATGCTGACATGTAAAGGAGATGCTGTGAAGTGCCCTGTATCCAAGTCTGTAACCAAAGGTGTGCTTTGGGTGCATGAGCACGTGTGCACAGTCCTCAGCAGCCAGAGTTTGTCCTCTGAGGTTCTCCACAAAGAGCAGGTTTTTTCACAGCTGTGGAGGTGCTACTAGCCTGTCAAGTGTCTCACTCTCAGTGTGTCTGAGCATTCACTGTCTACCAGCCAGATGTGCATGCATCTGTAATGTGTTAGTACCAGGGTGCTCCAAGCAGCAGGAAGCACTTGGCAGGGGAGGAAGGCACTCCTGACAGATCAGTTGGGCATCTCTCTGTGAAAGAGCATTTGTAGAGGTCATGTCAGTGAATTACAGCAGTACCTAGGAAAAGTCAATGGGCCTTTGCTGACTGTGCACTAGGCTGCCTGTGTGCTGACCTGAGCTTTCATTTGTAGGGTTTTGTAGGTATCTGTTGTTGTTTGGTTACCTGTACTGGTATTAAGAAGCACTGCTGGCCTGTTGTGATACTACACTATAATAACTCAGTGTAATGGGTTCAATTAGTTTTGTTAGTCGTGTTAGGGGATTTTTTTTTTTTTTTTTATATCAGAGACCTATATTAGAGACAAGTTTGAAATCTGCAAGTCATTTTAATAATGGAATTTAATTTTGGATGAGAATTAAAGGCCACAAGCGTTCACTACCTCAAAGCTCACAGTTAGAATTGCCATTTATCATCTATTCTGACTCTGGTGTGGCAAGTGTCAGAGTGTTTCCTGAGGAAGTCTTACATTCCTAGCAGATTATGGATTTTGGGAACCTTTTCAATGCAGTTTGCAATCGGGCATGCAACTCTGACTCACGGCTAAGGTGCTGATATGTGGGACCCTAGAATCAAAACCATGTGTTCCCCGTTTAACAGATGTAGGAGTGAATGATTCTCACACTCTGTGTTTGGATTGGCCAACAGATAATCTGTTAACACTGAGCCTCTCAACAGTGTGTATTCAAGTACATAAGTGAGAATTAATTTGATGCAGATTAACTAAATTTCTGTGTGGACACTTAGAGTGAAACTACTCTTAATCTGAACTGGCCTTAAATTAAAAAGTAAATTAAGATATGCCAAATTAATTCTGGAAGAAAGGTTTAATGAAGTTTAGTGAATAGAATAGAATCACTATGGTTGGAAAGGACCTCTAGGATCATCAAGTCCAACCTTCATCCCAACCTCTCTCTATCCAGTAGGCCATAGCCTCAAGTGCTGCATCCACTCGTTTTTTGAACACCTCCAGGGATGATGACTCCCCCAGCTCCCTGGACAGTCTATTCCAGTGACTAACCACTCTCTCAGTGAAGAAATTATTCCTAATATCCAATCGAAACCTCCCCTGGTGCAATGTGAGGACATTTCCTCTCGTCCTGTCATTAGTAATTTGGAATGTACCATAAGCTCACTTTTCTATTTGATTGAGTCTTTCTGGAAGTCTGTGTACCCAAGCCTATGCCATGCTATTATTAGTAGCCACCAAACAATGAGTGTATTTTTTAACCCTTTCTCATACTCTGGTGAGGTGCATACTGAATGCACCGAATTCACAACAGCGATGGAAGCCAGGTGGCTGCGAGACCTGAACACTGACTGAATTTTGCCCTCATTTTATCCACATAGAAATGGCTGCAGGGTCATTCTTAGTCACTTACCTTCAAGGAAGTGGGCATTTCTACCTGGCCTGTTAAGTGCATCGCATTTTCTCCTGAAAGTGGTGGTGTTGACTGGACTTCAGAATGAAGGCTTTTGTAATTTGGCAACTTTAAAAAAAAATATTGGAATTTTACAGTTCAGTCTCATTCAGAGGGGTCTCTAAATCATCTTTCAAAGCCTGTGATTCTCCATTCCCACACACACCCCCTCCCCACCCCCCCTGGTTTCTGGGCTGTTCTTTGTTTTGGAATTTTGAGCGGGAAGGAAGAAAGTTGTCCTGTGGGTATTGCATTCTTTTGTGCCTTGGAGCTCTGAGGTAAGAGACAGTCTTACAGTAGAAGTCTAAATCTGAGCTTACTGGGACCCATGAGACCTGGCTGCAGAGCATGGGGCAAGAAGGCGGCTGTGGGGATTGCCATGGGGCACTGCAGGGTTACATGGGATCACAGAGTGCAGCCTCTGCCTTTCCCTGTCTGGTTGCCTTTTCTGTTCTGACTGACACAGTCTCCCTTCTCGCCCTCCCCAGTTAATGCCCAGCCACCACATCCCTGTTGTGTACTGCCACTGCTGCTGCACAAAGGGAGCTCCCAGGCTTTCCTGAAGGAAGATGGCTTTCTGGACACAGCTGGGATTGCTGCTATGGAAGAACTTCACCTACAGAAGAAGACAGACCGTAAGTATTAGCTGAAAGGTTTTTTGAGGTCTAAGTTGTAGCCTTGTAGCTTACTTCTGAAGCAAAACAAGGAAATATTTCTGTATCTTAGTGTTTATGTTTAGTGGTCCCTGGCAGAGCAACTGGTCTGCCTTTGGAAAGACCTGATTCAGGCTGAAGAGAGTGGTGGGTGAGCAGAATCCAGAGGCCTTGAGGGTGCTGAAGACTTCTGCCCTGGGTACCAGCCTGGGAGAGTGTGGGAGTGCTGAAACACTCACGTCTGGTAGAGAGGGTGCGCAACTGTCCCGTGCCCTCAGCAAGACGTGAAACGAAAACTTGTGCTCCATTCTGGAGGTGGGGCATGGCCAGGCTGCAGAAATGTCTGCTTGAGTCTAAAGACTTTTGAATGCTGCAAGCTGAAACAGCAGCAACAGAATTCTGCCATTTCCTAACGGCAGCAGTGTTGGAGGCAATAGCAGGCACCTTCAGTCTCCTTAATCAGGGGGACAAACCCAGGCCTGTTGTGTAACTTTACAACAAGAGGTACAGTTTAAGCAGCTGGCATCAGACGTGTTCTTCCATCGGCACAGAGACAGATCCAGACAATCGATGTTTTTCTACCAAGGTTCTTTCTGATCAGTTTAGTGCTAACCTCACCGCCTCTTGGCAGTGTGGGGATGTACCTGTTCAGGCAGACAGAATGCAGCGAGAGTTTCTCCTTGCGGTAGGAAAGGCACAGGAGCAGGAATCTAGGATGTTGTTCTTGAAATTCTCATGCCTTTATATTAATGAGTCATCACAGGATGCTGTAACTACTGCAGCCAGCTAAAAGCCAGAGAAAACTTGCTGTTTCCTCTCCAGGGATTCAGGGGATAACTGTTGGACAAGAGCATGTCCTGTACAACAGGCCTGTGCAGAGGATCTGGCCTGTTAGATCTGACCTTGGGGAGGTATGAGGAGGGAATGTGAAGGGAACATGAGTTACTGAAGTGGTGAGTGGAAAGTGGTCTCTCTGATAAGCTTTCTGAACTCTGCAAATGTCAGGGTGCTTGCCAGCTGGTTGGGGCTCAGTTGTTTTAGAAACTTGGAGTCACAAGGGAGGGGAGGCAAGACTATCATATTTACTACTAGAGATGGAGACAGTCTCTGAAGTCATTGCTCAGGTGTCTGAGGCTTGTTCTCATCGGATTTGTCCAGTGAATTCAGAGCTGGAATTGAACCATTCTTAAAGAAAAACAGACAAAGGGGGCTTGTGGCATCTTTGATTTTTCCTATATACCAGGAAGTGAGTGGTTACAGAGCTGCCAGGGACATCAGGAATTTGTGTGATTTGCTTGCTTTTGCCCTTGCCCCAGGAGCCTTGATCTCTCTGGACAAGATTGCCCAGCTGAGAGGCTGTGGGCTCTGTCAGCTGCAAGGAGTGAGGCTGTCTGCTCTCTGGATGTGTGGGCTGGCGACTGGACCTTGTGAACAGCCTCATAATTTAGGAGAATATTGCAACAGAGCTAGGGAGGGTAGTCTCAAATCCGGTTACAGCTCCTAAAATGATACGCTGTTTTTGGCTATTGTCCACGTAACTTAGGCTCTTAAAGCTGAAAACAATCGCTTCCTCACTTGCCACTGGAGATCTCACTCTTGATCTCTCCCAAACTGGCTTTAGCAACTAGGGGAACTCTAGGACATTGACAGATCCTCTGAAGCAGTGCTTAAACTGGTTAAACCAGGAGGATGTTTCAGAGGAGCTGAATTTTACACTGAGGACGATGGCTTTTTTTTCAGGGTCTTCTGAAAATAATGTATCAGGTTTGAAAGTTACTTGAAGAGGTCTGAGTCTAGCATGCATATGCTGTCAAGGTTAGTTTACTGGGCAGCAGAGGTGCATTTGGATCCTTTGGTGATGCCACAAAAACAGCAGGCCAAGCACGTATTGGTGAAAAAGACCACCTTCTTGTAGTTTTGTAATGATGTTGGATCTGCTCAGCTGTTTCTCAGTATCTTCTGGCAGCTTCTGTACTGAGTTCCCATCAAGTAGCCCAAAGGGCATGAAAGTGCTCATAGTCTCTGTTCCACACTGATATTATTAGTCAATTCACAGTGAAGGCCGAGACATGACTTGTTTTTGTGGGGTTCCTATATCTGCGGTGTTTTTCTCGTTAACAGTTCCCATCTGGGCTTTACCTGAAGATGTCAGGAGAGGAAGACCACTGAACAGAAAATAGCAGAAAAGTTGCAGAACATCTACTCCCTCCATGCTGTTATCATGGCTGCAAAGTCATTCATCTATTTGCCTTACTGTTAGGAGACCAGTGTCCTTGAGCTGGATGTGCTGGTGATGGCTCTCTCCTATTTGTACTTAGTGAAGATGTAGTTCAGAAACGGTTTGATCCTTGCCCTTCTTCCCACAAGAAGTGTAGGCTAGCCTGTGCTTCCCACTGAACCCTCTCCTTGGCTGCTGTGAGTTTGGGCAGCCTTGCGAAAGCTGGGTTCAAAGCTCAGCCTGACGTGTGCAATTCAAGCATTACTTTGTACTGGATAACTTCCAACAGCACTGGAATGTGGGTAAGGAGTTTACAGCTGGAGAGGAGGCAAGAAAATAATGTTCAGGGGTCACTGTGTAAAAACATTTCTTTGTCCTTGCTGTCTTGCCAATGAGGAGACACCTCAAATTCTCATGGAGAGGCTGGTCAACTGCTGGTAGCTCCCTGTGTGGAAACTGGCCCATGAATTTGGGGAGCGTGGTTAACAGTGAGATAGGTTTATAGTTTGGTTAGTTCTTGCTCAACAGATTTCCTGTTGACACAGTGTAGATATCAATATTTAATGGTATCCTTTAGCAGCAGCCAAATAGTGTAAATAAGGCATGCTTCAGGGACTAGCCTCAATAAAATCAGGAGTGGTTTGTTCTTGGCCTAGTGCTGCCTCGGAGTTCATCTGCCATGTGCAAATGGGGTGCTTCTCATTCAACTCCAGATGGAGCAGGGGTGGCAGAGGGGATGGAGGTTTGGAGATTCATTTCAGTATTTACCAGTCTGGTCTAGTGGTTGCAGCACAGAAGTGGGCAAGGAGGCTTGATTTTTAAGTATCCATGTAGCATGAATGTGAGTGGGGCACATCCCCTTTAGTATCTCTGTTGTCCTCTGCAGAGGCCACAGTGGATGAAAAGCACTGTCACAGGAAGGTCAGGAAGCAGTAGGAGAAGGAACCTACTGACCTTTATGACCAAAAGGGATAGAACTCGGTTTTTGTTGAGCAGCACAAGAGGCTGGCCAGGATGTCTGAACTCTCTATTGAAATGCTACTGACACATTGAGCTTGACCACCTGAAAGCTTCTTGTGCAGCGTTTGCCAGCTGCCTCTCACTAAGAAGCATTTCAGTGCCTGCCATGGTGCACCAGTCTTCAGCTGTAAAAGTGCAACTCAGTCAGTCGAAGCTGCATCCCTCCTTCCTCTGTCCTCCCTGAGCCTGTCAGTCTGCAAAGTTAGATGTTATGAGTGCAGAGGCACACAGAACCCTGCATGCAGCCTGCATGTGGTTGTGTAGCTAACCATAATAAACCATGCAAGAGAGAAGCCATGTGTGCAGGTGGCCAGGCTCCCCCTTCAAACAACAGGGCCATTTGGGCACTACTGTCCACCTCAGTGTGGGGTAGCTGGGGCTGATTCTTCTCTGAGCAAACCAAGGCTTGATCTCAAGGGCGGCATTTTCTTGCTGGTTGTTTAGTAGTTCCGGGGCTGCGAGAAGCTATCTGGCCACCTTGGTCATCCTGAGAAACCTCTACACGCCCAGCACTGACACTGCTCTTCCCCAAACAGTGTAGTAGCAGTTAACTTGAGGTGCATACTCCTTGCCTACAGACAGGGCAACAGAGGTCCACGGCAGCTCTAGATACTGGCGTATCATGATCAGTGCTGGTGGAGGGAATGGCTTGTCCTAGCTTCATAGCCACCTTTCTGTCAAGAGAAGGAGAAGTCCTGCTAAATCACCCTGGCAGCAGCTGTGAGGAGATCCTGAGAAGGGAAGGAGCAGACAAGTTGTCAGTGTCCTTGCTGTAAGCATCTCTGACCTCTGTGAGCCAGACCACTGTTTAATGCAGAAAGAAGCAGCCTCACGCTGTTAATGGCTGTGCGTGTAGGCTGTCACTATGTCACTTGTGAAAACAGAGACCCAAGGTACTGAGGTATCATCCTGGCATCGTTGTTAGTACGGTTTCAGCGGAGTTTCTTATCCAGTAGTCATACAGTAGATGTGTGAAAATAACAGTTTGGAAACAGTGTCCCAAACTCATCCTGCAGAGGTGTTACTAGAGGTGCACGTGAAACTGATGCTCAGTTTTTATGACTTTTGGATAGGGTTGCCGTTTGGTTGAACATTAGCCATCAAGTGTATCTGTGAAGAGCCATCCTAGATGGTTTCCTCTGCTGGATCAAGTGGCATTTATTTTAATGCACTGTTTTTACAGTGTGAGGTTATTTTGAGATACAGTAGTCACCTAGAAGTCCAGCACACTTTTGTGCTGGAAAAACTCCAGAGAAGGTCGGCTATGCTGGTGAAAGGTCTAGAGAAATAGTCTTACATGGAGCAACTGAGGGAAGTGAGACTATTTAGTCTGAAGAAAAGGAGGCTCAAGGGAGACCTTACTGCTCTCTACAACTACTTGAAAGGAGGTTGTAGAGAGGTGGGAGGTGGTATCTTTTCCCAAGTAACAAGCAATAGAACAAAAGAAAGCAGCCTCAGATAGCACCACAGGAGGTTTAGGTTGGATATTAGGAAAAATGTCTTCACTGAAGGGGTTATCAAGCACTGAAACAGGAAGCCCAGGGAAGTGTTTGAATCACCATCCCTTGGAGGTACTTAAAAGTCATGTAGATATGGTGCTTAGGGACATGGCTTAGCAGTGGACTTGGCAGAGGTAGGTTCATGGCTGGACTTGATCTGAGAGGTCTTTTCCAATGTAAATTATTCTATGGTTCTGTAAGTATCACCTCAAAGTTTGCATGGAGTACCTTTTCCTGAATGTCAAGAGCCTAATTTTAGCAATTAAATAATGTAACGTGGGAAAGGACACTTGTGTATGTGGATTCACTGTCCCACTGGGGTGCAGATCCTAGCCTATCTAAGAGCGATGTAGACACCTTATTAGAAAAGACAACGTTTTCCAGGAAAGAAAGTGAAAAGTTTTCTCTTCGCTTGACTGAGAAGGCACTGCTTTCCCTCTCCCGAAGGAGGGAAACATAAGAAGTAATGGCATAAAAAGCTTTCCGTTTTTCCTTGTCAGGCTTGCCTAAAATGCATGTTTAGGCAGCCTTTCTGGAGTGGGAAAGGAGGTGTGTGGCTGGTGAAGCTCAAGCCTAGGAAACCTCAGCTTGTGTTTCCAGCTCTAGGTGTGAGGTGTGGCTTTGTCCACATGCTTCTGTGGGACATGGCACAGTGAATTTTTCTGTGCTTTAATTCCCCATCTAAAAAATGCTCTCCATTTAATAGCAAGCATTTCTTACATTCTTGTCTAGTCCCTCTATAGTTATTAGAGTTCTCTATATCTCTGGTTGACACTCACTGCCTATCTGTTGGTACCCTGGACCAACAGGTGCCTAGCTTTTGGAACAAACATACATTAGAACAAAACAATAACTAGGTATGACTTTAAATCTTACTAGTTCTGCTTTTCAGATACCATACTTCTGCAACACTGAAAGATTTGGCATAGCTGTGTGCCAACACAATTTCCATGCTTGATGTGTTAGAGTAGAAGCTCAATGGTTTATTGTGAGAATGGGATGCAAGTGCACACTATCTCCAAAATATGAAGGCAAAAATTCAGCTCACTGCTGGGAGGATTCATTGGGAGGTTTCCTTCAGTCAGGGGACAAAAAGAACTATAAAAAGAAGCCAAATATAGCCTTTAAGCACATCCAGTGCTTAAAGCACATCCCATAATTGTGACATATCAATGAGAAAAGCCTCTCATTTCTGGGAGATTAGCCTCTGAAACTGGAGGAACAAACCATTTGGTCCTGGAATATGTAGGCACAGCAAAGTGAGGAAGTGCTTGCAAAACTGTCCTGGCTTAAAAGTGGATTGTCCTGGAACCTCTGTTCTGTCCTGTATTTTGAATATAATGTCTTTATTGTTTCCAGTTCCAGCTGCTGATTGAAGTTGCCTGGCCTCTGTTTATCTTCTTCATCCTGATCTCTGTAAGACTTTCATATCCGCCCTACGAGCAGCATGAATGTAAGTACCAAGCAGAGCAGCTGCACCCAGAATGGTGGTTGTTTTGTGGCTAGGAGGTAAAAATGCAACTGGCAAGATGCAAAGATTGGGGCCAGTGGTTGCATACTTAAGTCAGAAATCTTCAGGGAAGTTTTAATGGCTGCTTTCCTTCCACCTTGAGGCCTGCAGCATGTTCTGACATGTTAATGTTGCTCCAGGACTGTACACTGCTGCTGTTTTTTTTCTGGCTGTTTCTAATTACTTGCATTTATAATGTATCTGCTATAGAACTGTGACAGGACTGAAAACCCCCACATAACACAAGTCGTATTTCTCATCCTTCATCAGTATGTTACTTAGCATAAGAAAAAAGCAATGTTCAGATCTGCAAGAAAGCAATATCATTTTCAAGCAGTAATGTGGGTTAATGTATCACATTAAAGACCACAAGCGCAATTCCATTCCTTCTAATGGTTAGACTGCCAGCTCTGTATTGGTTAGAACCAGCAGTCATACATGTGTGGGGAAAAAACTGTCCCATTTTTCTCTTTACATCCTAAATAGGCACACCTCTGATTTTCTGTCAAAGGAAACTTACCCTTGCTCAGCAAATTACAATCTTTAGGCCTCTGTGTTGGTTCCCACTTGATTTAGGGAACAACTTGCTTATTAGCAACATGCTCCATCTTACTGTGACTAGTGACAGCCTCATACTGCAATGAGCTGACTGTGGAAGAGCTCTTTGTTTATCTTTCCTTTGCCTGATTACTGCAACATAAGGTGTAAGGGTCAGCACAACGTGATTCTGGAGGGTACTCTGAAGTGTCCCATTCTTAAAATGGGTAAAGAATAAGGTTTTGCAGCACTTACCCTGTGGTTCTTTGCAATGGATGGGGCATTTTATGCTGCTTGCTACCCTGAAAGCTAGCAAGGTTCCTTTAAAAGCTGAAGTGTTAATGTTTGCAGTTTCTCTTTATACTTAGCACAGTGTTGATCCCTGGTACTGCCTAACTCACTTTCTACAGTGCTTGGCAAGGTAACGGAAGCTTCTTTAAATTAAATCTCATACTTTGCTGCATGGCATTTGAATTGCCTTTTCTAACAGAATGTTACGTTGATATTAGAGGTGCGTGTAATATGGACTTGAAGCCGAAGAGAAGCAAGAGAGGCAGTAAGCAGCCAACCCAGGTGGTATAAATAACTAGCAGCCTCAATGGTTATCCATCTCAGCTGTGGCAGTGCTGTATATAAGCTCAAACCTAGAAAGAGCTGCCTTTTCATAGAGCAGTTTAGATGTGACTTGTTAGTCATTAGCTTCCTTGTAAATCCTTTGCTTTGGCATCCTGATGTCCCAAGCAGAGTTTCAAGTCTTTCACCTGCAGCCCTTTTTCCTTCCCATTTGTGCTGACTGATGCAGTTTTATCTACCTTCTCCCCGTGTTGTCATCAGGAATTGTAGGGTGTAGGGCATATGGTAATTTCTCAAATCACTTTTTATGGTTACCTCCTCTCTATTTTTCTAAAATTTTCTGAGAACAGGTAGATAATTTCTTTCATTTAAGGCTGGATTAGTTCTATTGAACATTCACTCATACGCATACAGATAGGGCTGTGTTGTATAGTGGAACATTTTTTGCTGACCTGTGAGCAGAGATAGAAACCATGAGTTCATAGTGAACTGTGTGGCAACATTTTGGATGCCTTAAGGGAAACAGGATTGTTATCTATAGCAGCAGTGCTGTGTGCTGTTATGAAATCACTTGCAGATAATGTGTGGTGATAGCAGTAGCAGAGCTGCATGAAGGTGCTTTCTGGCCTTCAGAGAGCCTCAGTATTTTGATGGTATAGTCTTCTTCAACAAACAGGTAAGATTTGCAGTTCTCTTTTCCTGAATGAGGGCAAGAACCACCAAGGATTGGTCTGTTTCTGCAGTCAAACTTTCCAGTTTGAATTCTTTTCCTAGCAGCTTGGCTAAGTGTGAGGAAGGTTTTTCTGAAAACACAGGGGAAAATGTTGCTAGTTCTAAAGTGATAGTTCCAGGGCTTTCACCAGACCAGCAGAAGACGACATCTTGGATTACTGTTGAGCAAGATTGCTGACTTGCGTCCAGAAGAGCTTGACTTCTCTTTTCTATTGCAGTGGCCCTTTAAGGTATTCAAAAAAGCACTAACTTTTTTTTTTTTTTTTCCCCAAATGATCTGTCAAAAAGTTACTTTAGTATCTACTGAAAGGCTACAAGTTTTCAGCAATGTTACTGAATACCTGTGCTGATACACTGTTCTCTGTGTAACTCATCTAACTTGGAACTGGCAGACTCCTGCTTTGCTCTCTGAGAAGCTGTGGGTACATGTATCCCTGTGCCATGGTTTAGGGCCAGAACTGTCCCCAGACCTGTAACAAATGCTCTCTGCTAAACCCACTCCCCCTCAAAATGGAAGAGAAAGGGAATAAAGGGGCAAGACTTACACATTAGAAGAGTAAAACAGTTTTAATTAAAATACCACAACTACTACTAATAAAATGGAATATATACAAAACCAGTATCGAATCCAGCTCCCCCCTGATGGCAGTAGGTCACTGTCACCCCCAATGCTGTGGAGCAGGCCCCAAGGAAAAGTCCCAGGCTGGACTCAGTGGCAGAAGGCAACTGGGTCCAGGAGCTGGATTCTGGAACTCAGTTCAGGAGCACAGGGCTCGGGATCAAAGGCAGGATGGATGGAGTCCTCCATGGATGCCGGCCACTGCAGGAGCAGCAAAAGAGAGGAAGGGGCTTGACTGTCACAATCTCTCAGCTTTGTAGTGAATATGAGGGATATGGGATGTAATAACCCACTGGTCAGTTTAGGGTCACTTGTCCTGTCCACTCCTCCCTGCAGATGCAGCCTTTACTTTCTGCCCTCATCTGTGTGTTCCACAAGCTTTAGCAGTGACTCTGGTCTGCACACCACTCCTTGGTGGTAACTCTAAACACGGAGCGTTATCACTGCTAGAGGCAGACACTGTCAGCAAAAATATGCTGTTATCCTCAGAAAGTGCAGCTAGTTAGGAGAGTTTTAGCTGAAAAATAAAATCACTGAACAAAATTAGTTCTGTTCTACCCCAAACCAGGACACACTGTATGTAAAAAGTTACCTTGAATTCTTGCATGCCCTTTCTCTTTTCGTATTGCTTTTAATAGTTTCTTTGAGTGCTTAGTGAAGTAAAATTAAAGGCATGGAGGAGACAGCAGGTGATTCTCTGGGAAATTTTAAGAAACGAATTTGAAAGTCTTAACGTTTTCCTCTTCCCCCTACCCACCAAGGCCCTTTGCCAAGAAGAACAAAAAAAAAGCAAAATGAAACAAAAGTCAGAAAGCTCAGGTAAATAGCTCTTCTATTTTAAACAGAGAATTGTGAACAAGCAATCCCTTGGGTATTTGAAACAATGAGCCTTCGGTTCTTTCACCTTTCTCCTGGACAGAGTCCTTGGCTTTCTGCAGGGAGGGCTGATAAGCTCCTTGTCTTTCATGCAGCCACCTACATTAACCAGCCTTGCTGTAATTCAGCAGCTTTGATCTCTTCCTCCTGGGCCTTTGGTATGTCCATTGTAGCTGTGGATGTAGGGAGTCAGTCCACTGCATGATTGCAGGCATGCTGCAAGGACAGGGTGGGCACCAGAGGGAAAAATGTCAAAGCCTCATGGTCAAAGCCTTGAGGAGCTGCTTTAAGTATCTGCGAGAAATACTGAGGGAAGGGCATAACCTTCCTCTGTGCTCTTCTCCCTAGTGTGGGAGTGAGGGAGTGAATTTGTTCTCAGGAGGGAGCCTGGTGACTTGTCTAAGGTGCAGGATCATATAAAGGAAGCCTGCCCTCCCCTGTGGCTGCTGGGTAAGGGATTCACAACTACCTGGGTGGCATATGCTGGTGGATCTGCCATGAGTAGTTTGTTACTGCTTAACGCTTGACCAGAATACAGAATGTAAACTCCGGGCTATGACTTAAGTAGGTCTTTAGTAGTAAGAGTTAGGCTTCAGCAAAAAGTTTTGAAATATGACAGGCAGGTGTCTAATTTTCATAAACTCTAAAACATAAGTTTTAAGACTGCCTGGAAATCCACCCAATATGGGATAGCAATGACATACTTATGTCAGGGAAGCCAATGCAGGTGCCCACTCCACAATTGCTGGCCATTTGTTCGGTGTTTACAGTGTGTATAACTGAGGTGAGCAGATTTTGAAAACCAAAAAGATTGAAAATTATGGGTCTTCAAAACCTGTACCCTGACTGGGGCTATCCATGTAGCTTCAGGCCAAATCCTTGTGTTAAGCATGGAATTCCAGAGAAACACATCTGGTTAGAAAGTGTGTACACATGTGCTCACCACTGCCAGGCTTTGGAGTTCCGTACTGTTGGGCATTCCTCAGCAAGAAGTACTCTATCCCCATCAGCATGGCCAAAAAAAATTCTGCAAAGATGAGAGTAGCAAGGAGCTTCTCCTACAGCCTTAACAAGGTGCAGTTTTTCAGTGAAGGAGGCTAGAGCTGGGTGGGGGACTTAACACAAGCTCAGCCCTTTCCAGTGTTGGCTGCTCTGTTCTTCCATAAGCAGCTGGGGGTAGTAACCAGGATTAACACTGCCTATCCAGTGCAATGCTGTGCAGTAGCAGCTCCTGTCCTGTGTGTCTGTCTCCATCCTCTTGTGTTTCTGTTCTAGGTCACTTCCCCAACAAAGCTATGCCTTCA
>NW_008609463.1:26399-34322 GCF_000691845.1 Merops nubicus
CAGGAACCTTGCCGTGGATACAGGGAATCATCTGCAATGCCAACAACCCTTGTTTCCGCTACCCAACTCCTGGGGAATCTCCTGGTATAGTAGGAAACTTCAATGCCTCCATGTGAGTCTGCCTGCTTCTCCCTCTCTCTGTTCTTGGGGGAACATGTCAAAAAGGGATATTTGGAAGTCACCAGCTAGTTGTGTAACCCTGAACTATCAAGGGGTTTTCTGTTTCTGCTAAAGTGCCAAGCTCTCCAGCTACCAAGTTCAGAGGGGCTAGCAGATAGCTGCTAGGTGTTCAGTATCCCTGAGTCCAAGCAGTCAAAGCTCTTGGTGGATGAAAATCTCTGCCTTGGTGAAGACCGAGTTCGTTCTCATATTGGCTGCTCAGAAACTGGCCCGTGGAAAGGCAGGGCGTAAGATCTTTTTTTCAGAGAGCATCTTTTCCTTACTAATGAATCTCTGAGATGGACAATGCAGAGTGGGAGGCAGTTGATGAGCAGGTCTAGGGTAAGCTCTCTGATGTTTGGCATTTGTTTTACTGGCTAATATGTTGTAGAAAGCTCAGTTTATGGTCAGCTTTCTTACACCCTGCTCTGTCTACTGCATTGCTACTGCCAGGCCAGTTAGGCTAATGCAGACTAAAATGCGTCTGCAATATGGAGAAGCATTTGAAAGGAGCAAGGACATACTTGTGCTTCTGAGAGGAAGCAGTTTCCAGGCAGCAGGACACCCTCTCCATCCCAATCTCAAATAAATGCTTTCAAATTCTTGGAGGTTCCCGATGTAGCTTTGTTTGACCTTGCATTTGCAGCCAACTTTTATTAAGCTCCTTGGACTGTCCCAGGGTGGTCACTGAAGAAAGGGCTCATTGTACTTGACAGGGCAGTGGCATAACTGAAAGGAACTGAAGTTTGGAATTGGGACTGGGATGTGAAACTGTACGTGTGGATGCTGGCTCACGTAGCTGATGACCGGTGGTTGTTTTTGTGTTTCCCATCACCAGTGTTTCCCGCCTGTTCTCGGATGCCAAGAGGTTACTCCTGTACAGCCAACAGGACACGAGCATAAAGGATGTCCAGACGGTCCTGGGAAAACTGCGCAAGCTGGGAAATGCCTTTGGCTCAGGTAATGACATGGTGGAAATACATCTGGCAGTTCTGGTCTGGTTAATTCCACATGTGTGTAAATTTCTAAAAGGTACCATAATGGGAACATGCATGATTATAATTTACAGCTCATCAAACCCTTTCCAATCCTGCAGAAGTGTCTTAAGCATCTCTTGTGTCAGAGCTTTGTATGCTTTTCAGCTTCTTAGTTGGAAGAGAAAAAGGATGGTCTGTAATGCCAAGAATAGCAGCTCTTTTGGATGTGAAATTACAATCCTCAGCCCACTGAAATAATTTAAAATGCTGACTTTCTCAAAGGAGTCTCAAAAGTAGTGTGTCTTTTTGGAAAATACTAATTATTTTGTTATTTTGTCAGTGAAGCACTGAATCCAATATAGCTGCAATTTAGCATTCTACCCCCTGAGCTACAGAGACAAGTATGCTGGAATAATGCAGATGAGGAAAAGCTGATGTTGGCTTCCAGTTTACAAACTCAAAGCTGATTACTATCTGACAATGAAGTCTCCATTCTTTTTGTTTGTTTGTTTCTGTTTGAATGTTTGGTGTAGGATACTTCATTCTCTTCTGTTGTCTGGCAGGATTTTGAATGGCAGGATCCAAGAAAAGATGTTTTGTCTTGAGCTCTTGCACAGCCCCCTTTGCCCCTCATTTGCTATGAAAAATGAAAATTCTTCTGTTTTTAGCTTGCATGAGAAGGTCTGGTGTGCCTTCCTGTCCCGTGCAGATGAATAAGTGACTAGTGTGAGATCATACAGGAAGCTTGCAGCAGAGCTGTGACATGAAATAACTCTGCCCAGTCTTGGGAAATGTTGCAGGTCTCTCATTGTTGCTAGTTTTCTCTGACAGGGCAACTCATTATAGTTTTTTTGGGTACTCTTCTCTGAAAGATTGTTTCTCTTGGATGCTGTGTTTGTGCTGTGTGTGTCTATTGGAAGTGATGGAAGGTAATGCTTTAACAAGAAACACTGCAGGGATATAGAGCCGGGAACACACCCATTGACTGTCTTCACCTACAGCCTCTACCCAGGCATATTTAGCTCTTTGAATGTAGGTGGTAGTTTTTTTGTGAAAGTTGTGCCTGGTTTTACAGTTGTGCTTCTTCCCAGCTCTCTTCATTTGAGCATGGCTCGGGCAGGCTCCAGGAAGAAAAATATCTGACCTGGTGTGATGCAAATAATTTAATGTCTGATGTGCCATGAGCACACTTTTAAAGCAGAGATGGTGTTTTTGCATCCTTCCCTGTGGTGCTCAGTACATTGCAGGTCATTTTGATATAATCTGTATTACTAGTGACAGGTCATTTTTTGTGTCCTGGCTATATGGACAGACATGAAACATGCTGGGGATTTGTTTTGGATCTGTAACCCTCCTCTCTCCCCCACAGGGCTGTGCAGAAGCCCAGTATGATCAGATCTGCAGGTGATACTGTGATACATTGATGCTTTGAGCATTAGCTGATACTTTTACTTATGTAGTAGGGACATCCTTTCTTGCTGGGCTCAATATCTGTATCACCAGCCTCTCTTCATTTTACTCCAAGAACTAGTAAGTTGGCACCATCATGCTTTTACCTAAATCTGCAACAGTTTTAAGGAGAGGATGCAGAGTGAACCCTTTACACAGAGAGGAACACATAATAAACATAGCCAAAATGAACTAAGATGACTCTTTCTCAAGGAGAGGTTTAACGCTGTTTTTTGTGGACCTCTTAAAATCCTTGGTTTGATTTGGTGGTCTTACGGGAACAAGCTCTCTCTGTCAGAAAGACAGTCATTGTTACTGGATTTTACATTTCTTGCCTACAGTGGTATTTGCAAGTTTACTCTTCCAAAGTGAGTACATACTGGTGTTCTGTATTGAAACATGCAGTGAATATCAGACATGGGCGTTTACAAGAAAGCTGTCAAAGCCATAAGCTGAAGCTCTCATTGCTGGGAAGGTTTGCGGAGGAGGAGTGATTCCAAGAAGCAATTTGCCTAGGGAGTATTGTACAAGTCAAAAGTCAGAAGGCTCATGTTTCTCTATACTATAAAGACTAGCAGACTGACTGCAAAAATAAGCCTCAGACCAGTCACCAGAGATCATATTTCTGTAATAAATTATTTCAAATGTGTAATAAAAAATCAATTCTCTCTGTTATTAGAATGACAGATTGCCCATTGTTGTTAAGACTTACAGGGAACAAAGCCTGTTTGTCATTCTTGTGATATGCTCATTTACAAAGCCTCCAACTTGGGGGTCCCTGCTGCCCACTCCTTGTCTGCCTGATTCATTCTCTGACAGTGCATACACCAACATCCTCTAATTTCACAAGTGCTTGCGTATTTGTGCTTAGCAGTGCTTATATTTCTATGTAAGGAATGAGGGTCAGCCCTTGAGCTGCTGCTCACATTGAGGTGTGAGAGATGCTTAAATCCTTTCCTCTGTGGTGCATTTCCTGCAGCAACTCTAAGAATCTAAGAAGACAGTAGGAGTGGATGTCAGGTGTAAACACACCTCCAAACCTGAAAGGACTGTCTTTATACTAATGTATTTCCCCAAATAGCAGGAGGGCTAATTACTTGGTGAGCTAATAATTGAAAACCAGCTGTAATACCTCCTCTGTTAGATCTCTGGCCTGGACCTGAAGCCATGTGAATTGGTGGTGCAAAGAGATGCAGCTTTGCAGCTGATGTTTCCTGGGTGAGAGTGACTGTATGCTCCTTACTGTGAGATGGGAGCTCTGCTGGAGTCTCTGCAGCTCTCTCATCTCCTCTCGGGCTCATGTCCTGCTTCCACACATACTTCCCACTGCTGCCTGGTGGCTTTGAAACAGGCCTCAGGAGGTAATCTTCCAGTGTTAGCATACAAATTGGTATGGTATATATTGGTATACCAATTGGTATGGATTTTGTTCTAATGCTGGTCCTGCAGAGCTTGTGTGCCTGTATTTGGCTTCAGATGCTTGAATCTGTTTAGACAGCATTTACCAAACTCCTCTCTCTTTGATCTTTAAAACAACCCTCCCAAACTAATGTTCTAGGTGGGACTGTTGATGTTGTCTGGTCTGAAATTAAGCATGTGCTGAACCATGGGGAGACACCTTGCTTAAGGTGGCAGGGTGCTTTCACAGGTGCCTGTAATCAGTGTCTTGGTTAAAGACAAGGCAGGGACACTGAGATTTTGTTCAGGCAGTGCTGTGTGCTCATGCTAACAGGCTTTGTATCTCTGTCACTTCTTGATGAGACAGGAGGTGATCTCTCATAACAGGGCTATTTGTCTAGGAGTTTGAGGAGTGGCTCCTGTTCTCTCCTGCTCTGAGCTCTAGAAGAGCTTCCTGTAGCACCTGTTCCAGCCAAGATGAAGCACTAACTGGTGGTGTGAGGGAGGCACCTGTCACGCAGTCTGGGCACTGCTGTTCTAGGGCTGCTTTCAGCAAGCCCTGATGAGTGTAATCTACGTGCAGGCACACACATACCTTAACGTAATCAATTTTGCAGACAGGTGCCAGATGCCCTCTCCTTCCCAGCACTTGTTACATCTCTGTCCAGCAATGCCACTGAGGTCTTCAACACTCATGATAAGGCAGAGTGCAAATCAGAACAGAGTCAAAGACCTTGGTGACTGGCACTTCCAAGAACATGACATGGTTGTTGGGATTGCCACCTGCAGCAGGCTTGGCTTACTGCTTGCAGGCAGTGGATTTGCAGCCAGGCTGAATGCTGTTTTACCAGAGGATAAAGTGTTTGCAAGAAATAAGCTTTCCCCCTTGTCTGAAAGGTGGAGATACAGCTTCCTATTGGCTCTGAGGCACATTTTCTTTTTTTCTTCCTTATCTCTGCAAGGATCCCAAATACCCCGTGGCACTGCAAAACAAAGTAATAAATCCATGGGTAAAATTAAAGCCTCCACCTTTGATTGGTGCTAACAGTTGCACATATAAGCTAGTCTAGTTGGTATTTACTTCATTGCACTTAGTCTTCAGTGATCTCAAAGGGCACATTCCTATTTTTCTTGAAACCAACCCAACTAAACAAAAATGGAGCAATGAAGTAAGCGGAGGGAAGCAAACATCGCCTAAGAAATTGCATCTAATCTCTGGCTGTTATTTCACACATGGCCTGCCTTTCACAGTTGTTTGCTGGGTTTGTGTAACCTGTGGTGTAGGAGAAACTACAGCTGAGTGGCATGCTCTGCTGATTTGCACCGTCCTGCACAGATGGATGTTAGGACTGACGGAGTTTGCAGCCTGTCTGGTCAGTGCTAATAGTGCTGCTTTCATTTAACAGTTAAAGAATGATGGAGGGCTTGGAAGGGCAGCCTTGGGAGATGCTTTCTGGTGGCATGTGTCCTGCTGTATGATTATGAGAGTGCTCAGTGAAACAGGATGTTGTATATTATCTTCTAGGAGACGTTAAGGTGATAGCTAACTCCCTTCTCTGTGTCTTCTCCCTAATAAAAATGACCCCATGCCCTCAAGGTAAATGTTCAAGGTGATTCTTACACCTGCTTACCTCTTTCTACTTAAGCTGTTTTCCTCACTGACTTCCATTTGGAAGGATCCTAGCAAAAATCAGCCAAGCTAGAATAAGGGTTAACAAACCATATGCCCAGGTAGCCTTCACCCCTTGAAATACCTGCAGACACCAACTGTGGCAGGGTGGCACTCCTGCCATTGTAAAGTTGCATGTAAATATATGACTGAGTTCTCTGGTACTGTGCTCCGTAGTCATGCACAGGTCCTTAACTTTCCTTTAGGCTGGGGGAAATGTTGCCAAAAACACTGCCCTATGGTACCAGTAGAGAGATCTTGACTGATATGGGTGGGTAGGAAAGCTGCATTACGTTTGTGTTATCAGTACAGGTTACTTTGTGTTAGCCATTGGCAGGACTCCCCAGAGTGTTCCTGGCTTCTCCTACCTCCAAGCCTAGAGCATCCAGCCAGCAAGCAAGCCACAAGGAAGGAAAAAAGAAAATGTGCCTCAGAGCCAATAGGAAGCTGTATCTCCACATTTCAGACAAGGAGAAAAGCTTATTTCTTGCAAATACTTTATTCCCGGGGCTGTGTGGGAACCAATGTGATTCCTGCTTGAGTCAGATGCAGTCTGTTGGGATAGAACAAGTGGAATAAGCTGCCAATACTGAGTACTTGGATGGCCAAAGAGTTTTGTAGTGTGCCACGTTTGTTGAGCAGCTACGCGATTCAGGTACCCATGGCAGTTTTCCCATATTTGCTTAATTAATTTTTATTTTAAAATCACTGGGTTGCTGAGCAGGCACAGACTTGAGTTTTTTTGGTTGGTTGGTTGTTGGTTTGTTTTTTGGTTGTGGGTTTTTGGTGTGGTGTTCTGTTTGGGTTTTTTTTGTGAGTAAATGGAAGTTGTGCAGACAGCTGCAGATCTGGAAAAGACCTTTTCAAAATGTCCTTGGAAGATAACTTTTAAGTCCCTTACTGCAGCTAGGGGACAAAATCTCTGTGTGAATCCATTGCATCCATTACTTTTCTGTCCTAAGCTGAAACGGGAAGGCTAAGAGTCAAGAAGGATGTAAAGGGAGATGATGCAAAGAGAAGATGATGGCAGTGTGGGTCCTAAGTTGTGTGTTGGGCAGTTAGCTATGCAGCTTTTATTAGTGAGGTGGCATAATATTTACCGAATTACACATTTGCACAGTTACCACTTTCAACAGAATCTACTTCTGCTTTTCTTGGTTTGAAGGCAAAGATGAGACTAAAGTAGCATAACAAAGTTGGTAGAAGTTTAGGTTGCAAAGATCAGCTGCAGCATTAGGTCTGTTACTAGGAGAATCATGCGTGTTTCCCATAGGTCTCTTTATGGACTTTCAGAGGTTTCTTTGTCTGTGACAGCATTTTTACTACATGGCCTTGCTTAAGAGGTTGAGACTGGTGAACAGATAGAGCATGATATGCGTCACTGTCTTCTGATTGTGCAGAACTGGACTTCGGTGCCTGGTTTTGCTCTGAACTTCCCTTCTGCTGAGATGCTTTTTAAGTGAGAAGTTTAGAATTATACCATCTTGGAATCTAGGTACATGTGTATGGCTGTGGGAGGGAAAGGCTGAAATTCCTTTTAAAGTGGAATTGAAGAAACTCATGCAGTGTCATGTGACATCTAGCCTTGCTGTAGTGTCTGTGCTGTACTGGATGACAGGAGCTTGAGAAAAACATTTCTGAGAGCCGTGTCACAGAGGACTGCATGAACCCTGTCAAAAACACACAAGGAAAATCACAAGCATGTCAGCATTGGTCTGCACTGGTGATTTGGGTGACGAGCTAACCTGATGGTGCCAGCTAATGGTTTGACTGCATGAAGGGAAGCCAACAGTGCCCATATCTACAATTAGCAACATAACTATTCCAACAGATACCACATCACTGTACCTTAAAGACACTGTCTTTATCTTGCTCTTAACTTGTTTTCTTTATCATTGTGTCTTTATCCAGACAAGAATTGCTTACTGTTCTTGTCACAGTGTAAGAAGTATTAGCATGTGCTGCAGAAGCAGGACAGCATTAAAAAATTCAGGGTGCTTTCTTTATTCTTCTAAAACTCTTCAGCCTGGTCTGTCAATGCTGATTTTTATTTTGAACAAGTAAATAAAGAGGAGGGACCTTTCAAACTCTACTACTATTTTCCCTCTTTTTGCATGCAGCCTTATGTGTATGGCTTGCTAATCATAGAATCACCATGGTTGGAGAAAACCTCTAGGATCATCAAATCCAACCTTCATCCCAACATCTCCCTAACCACTAGACCATAGACTCAATCAGTACATATACTCATTTTTTGAACACCTACAAGGA
>NW_008609464.1:0-339 GCF_000691845.1 Merops nubicus
CTGGAGATTATCACTCTGCATCTGCAGAGGGTCCCGCCTGGATCAGAGCGGAGAAGCGCGGCTCCTCGGGGTCTCCTTGGCGCTGCCAGGACTCCATGTTGGATAGGCTGTTGGCTTTTCGTTGTTTGTTTGTTTTTAATTGTCAATTGTATGCTAAATCGGTTGCGCTGGGAGGGTCACGGAGAGTTCAGTTGGGCCGAGAAGCGAGGCTTTTCCCCGGCCGGAGCTGGCGCGGAGGGAAGGATAGAGGTGCGCCTCAACACTCCCCCTCTACCCCCGCTTCAAAACACCCACCCCCTACCAAAACAACCCCCTCCTCCTCTCCCCTGGGAGAGAACT
>NW_008609464.1:383-744 GCF_000691845.1 Merops nubicus
AACGTAAAACTTCGTCTCGCCCGTCCAGAATGGATGTAAAACCTCGGCAGGGAGCAGGGGGAGGCCTGCGGGTGCGTTGCGGAACTGTTGCGCCTCCCGCGGAGGCCGCCGCGGTTTACAGCCCCCCGGAGCTGGGGCTCTGGATGCCTCCTTACCGCAGGTAGTGCTCCCAGAAAACCAGATGCCTTCGCAGGCTTTCCAGACACCCCGTGTAAAACAGGATCACAGGCGATCCCGCGGCTGCAGGATCTGTAAAAGCCTCCCTTTTAATCTCGGCAAAGAGCACGGGCTCCGCATGGGGTGCATTAAATACCAAAATCCAATCTCCGCGGCCCTACAAAGTTGAAAATGGTGCCACGCA
>NW_008609465.1:0-490 GCF_000691845.1 Merops nubicus
GCGCTGCTCCGGGACAGGTGAGCCCCCTGCCTGCCCTCTGTGCCCTCCCCCTGCGGCCGGGGGCGTGGCCACTCGCTGGGTCCGTGCGCTGGGCTGGGCTGGGAAGGCATTTGCAGCTGCAGTGGTTAATTCACAGAAGGGACTTGCAGCTGCAGTGGCTAATTCACAGAAGGGAAGCAAAAATAAGTATTGATGTCTTGGGGATGCACTAAACAGAAACCCTAATTTTTCTTAGGGGAAACATGCCATAGAAGGCTGCTTCTGGGAACTGACAGTCATTTTGGGGACAGTCATCACAGGTTCTCAGGCTTTACTGTTTAGAGGAAGACTGAGTTGCTCTCCTAGGGCAGGTGCTCAGGGGCCAGGCTGCTGTTTCCAGCCAACTTCCAGCTGGTAACTGCAGCAGCTCTGTAACACCAGCAGTGCTGGGGGAGGGTGGAGCACTCAAAGGACAGCACAGGCTGCCCCGTTCCCTCTTGGCAGCCAGTGG
>NW_008609465.1:507-4805 GCF_000691845.1 Merops nubicus
TCCTGGGGGTCATGGTAGAGCCCACGGGGCAGGAGAGCCTGTGGAACCCTCCTCAGCTTGTAAGAGCCATCAGAAGGCTGATGTTGTCAGCCAGATCCTGCTCTTGGAGGGGAACGTAATCAAACTGGTACACGAATGAGTCACCACCCATAATAGGTGGGACTTCTGCTGTCACAGAATGGAAAGCATCAGGGCAATTACACATTCTGGAACCCTTCAGCCTGAAAAATCTTTGTGCCAGATTTCTGCCTAAGGGTAATGATTTCTTTGGAAAGTTTGACCACAGTGGTCAGGTGTTTTCAGGGCGCGTTCCAGAGAATGTATTCTGCTGCCCTGATGAACAAGTTTTTTAGAAGCTGTGGGGATTGATTTAAAAAAAAAACAACCAAAAACAAGGAAAGGAAAAGAAAGACAAGCAAAAAACCCTTTCAGCATATCATTGATTTGGAAGAGACTTGATTTGGAACAGACTTAAATTAGGTAGGAGGAGAAGGGCTGAACTGGTATAAGGGCATGCCCTTGGTATCCCTGTGAGAAATCTGGCCAACCTAAGTCTTGGGAAGAAAAAAACACCTTCAACAGACCTAGGAGAAATTTTAATATGTATACATCATGTAGTAGATGCTGGATTGAACTTGCAAAGACAGTCATTGCTACGTTTTTTGCAAAGTTCTATGTATTTGGCGTTACAGCCTTGCTGTCCTTTAACACACACAGGTCTGTTGGGTCTTTAACTGTGGTTTTACAGACGTGCTCTTGCGTGGAGACTGTGTCAGAAAAACCAAGGACACACCAGAATACGCTTTTTGCACTCTGTGGCCTTTCTTAAGGAAGTGCCATTTCCGAGTTTACAGAACATTTGTGGAAAGACAGAAGTAAAACTGTCCAGTTAGGTAAAAGAACAACGTATGAAGATGGTGAGGAGGCGTCACTGTAATTTTTAGACTCTGAGAGTTCCTTTGGTGCTCTTAGAGTATGTGGCGCTCGAGTAGGATCCGCTCTGAACGGGGTGGAGGGTGGCTGTTTAAATCATCTCCTTGTTTGAAGGAGTGCCCAACACTAGCAGATCCACGGGCAGGTTCTCAGCGGGTGTAAAGCAGTGGAACGTCCCTGCCCGTGCAGGACGTGCCGTGCAGTTCCAGCGTAGCACGTGGGTTAGGGGTTTTGAAGCCAAGGTGATGACCGTTTTGTCCTTCCTTTGCCTCCCCCTCTGAACCAGCTTTTACTCCTACAAGAGCTTCGAGAGCGCGGTGGCGCCCAACGTGGCGCTGGCGCCGCCCGCGCAGCAGAAGGTGGTGAGTGCCCCGCCCTGTGCCACGGCCGTGCCGCGGGGCAGCGAGCCCCTGGGCCCCTCCACACAGCCCAGGAGGAGGAAGCTGCCCGCAGAGAACACGGCTGGCCCCGAGCCACCGGCCCCTGCCGTGGCCACTGTCACTGCCCCCGAAGAGGAGAAGGAATCGGAAGCAGAAATTGAAGTAGAAACCAGGGAAGAATGTAAGTGACAGTTCTGCCCTCAGTTTGGTTTATTTGTGCTGGAGTTTCCTCAGGAGTTAGCTGTTCAACTCCTGTTGTGTTTCAGTATCATTCTGGAAGCCAGATACCTCAAAGGGATGTAAAAATACAACCTTAAGTATTAATGGAACCCAAGAATGGAACATAAGTTTGGGGGAGGGGGGTTCATGGGAGAGGAACATGCATCAGCAGAAAGAAGCACCCAAAGCACGGGTGTCCACTAAGCTGGAGCCTTTTTTATCAAGCAGGCGAGTGTTGTGCAGGGGACAGAACGTGGGTGGGGTTCACAGGGAAACTGAGGGGTCGGTCTCTGATCAAGAGCCTGCTAGAAGAGCCTTTGGGAGACACACGTGGAGCCTGTAGGAACTCCAGAGCACACAGACAATGCAAGTGTGGAATTCTGTGTCACAGGATGTGCTCACACCTTTTCAGCACTGCATCATCTGTGGAGCTGGACACATAAAGCAGAGCTCAGGAGCTCAGGTTCTTGAACAGTTGGGCCTCGCAGCCAAAGACAAGGACAGACGCTGGTGTCACCTCAGTAACATCTCTGAGAGAATTGTGCCACTGCCCTCAGCGTGTTCAGTCCTTCTCAGAGTGTTCAGTCCTTGCTCAGAGTGTGCAGGTCATGCAAAAAGAAAGTTTACCCACTGAGAATAGCAGGTTCATGTAGTTTTCCCTGAAGAAATCTGTTTCTTCACACCCATGGAGAAAACCTAGGACATGAAATCCAAAGTCACAATTCAGGCAAGTTGTGAGTTAGTCCCTGAAGCCAGCTGGTTTTGCATTTTCATCACATTTCAAGTATCAAAATATACAACGAGTATTTTGTTTCTTCAATTTTTGTCATTGACCATTGAGTATCTCCTCTGTAGAAAAGAGCCACAGCATATTTTTGAGTTCTGTTAGTTTTAGACATTTTCAATTAATTTTCACTGTTTCTGTTTTTCAGTCACCTCCTCCTTATCCTCGCTCTCCTCCCCATCCTTTACTTCATCCAGCTCTGCAAAGGACATGAGCTCACCGGGGATGCAAGCCCCAGTCCCAGTCAACAGTTCCTACGAGGCTGCAGCACATCCTGACTCTCACAGCAGTGGGTTGGAAGCTGAGCTGGAGCACCTCAGGCAGGCCCTGGACAGTGGCCTAGATACTAAAGAAGCCAAAGAAAAATTCCTCCATGAAGTTGTTAAAATGAGAGTGAAGCAGGAAGAGAAGCTAAACGCTGCCTTGCAGGCCAAACGCAGCCTACATCAGGTAATGGTGGGGAGCAGCTCACTCTGACCATGGTCTGCAGGGGCTGGTCCAGGTAGAAGCCATGAGGTAGTCCCATGGCTGAAAGAATCGCCTCAGTTTTTCCCAAACAGCAACAGCCTTTCCTGGGGTGCTGGTTGTAAACCCAGCTGGGAAACCGAAGCAGGCAGGAACCATTCCTACATTTTTAAGCTGGCCACCTGTTCTGGCCGTGGGGTCTAAATCCATGGTTACCAAAATCAACATCTTTTCATTACTGAAAAAATCTAGTCCAGCACAGTTTATTTTGCTTTCATTTCACTGAACTAGAAACACTTCTGTCCTTATGGAAGCTTTATCTGTAGTTTTAAAAGATTTGTGGGAATCCTGCCACTGCCTGGCTGGGGAGGGCGTTGCTGGGGCTGGGGGCCCTGCTGAGGCTCTGCCGAGGAGCGGAGCTGGAGAGGAGCTGGAGAGGACTCGGCTCTGCCTCGAGCAGCCCGTTGGCCAGGCTGCCCCCGGGGGTGGATCTCCTCACTCCTGGAGATCCCACACACCCACTGGGCATGGCAGGGCAAGAATGGTCAGGCTCGAAAGAGCTGCAGGTGAGTCCTGGCCGCTGGCGAACCACAGTGGCCAGAAAGAAGGGTGGGGGAACTGGTTTTTGTCTGGGCCAGAGGGGCGTGTAGAGACGGAGGTGGAGGCAGTGCAGAAGATTTGCACGTCCTCTCTGAGTGGTGTGTGTGGAGCTGCAGCCCAGCTGGAAACGTGACCCCCTCGGTGTCTGCGGGGTGCCAGCTGTGGAGTGGGGGCCTTGGTCCGTCAGTGTGGGCCCTGGCACAGCAGGATGGGGGAGCAGGCTGGTCAGCTGGCCAGCAGCTCACAGGTGTGGCGCCTCCCCGGGATGACTGCAGAACCACCAAAAGCCCCCAGACCCCAGTAGCAGATTCAGGAATTCTCCTGGCAGGCAGGAGAGCGAGGGGTTGCATTAAGTGTCTGGTAGATGTGGCCACGATTTGAGTTTTAGCCCAAGGTTGCCAGCTCAGGTTTCTGGGAGGGCAGAACCTGAGTCTAAAATACCCAGTGTGTACTCCAGGCAGCTCTGGGGCAGCTCTGGGTCCCCTGCTCCACAGGCCGGGCACGCTGGTGGGGCAAGGCCGAGCTAACAGTGGCCTGGCTGGGAAGTGAGATTGTCCAGAGAGTGAATTTCCCATGACCCGGCGGCAGCGTTGCTGAGCAGAACACGCTGCTGAGAGGGTTTGACTCTGACAGAGGAAATGCTGCTTCTGGGGAAAAAAGTCAAACTTGAGTGTCTGATTTAACCATTTAGGAGACAGATCTTTGGCCAGCCACGCTTTTGTGCTCACAATGCACATGTCTTAAAAACAGCCTTTTAATGACTTAAGACTTTCTTCCTTTGTACTTTTGGGTTCCTTATCACTTCAGTTAATGGCTCTTTCCTGGATTGAGGTTTCAAGGCAGCAGCTCCCAGTAAGGACCCGGGCAGTGAGAGCAGCAGCTCCCAGAGCAGAGGTGGGTTGGGTTGAGCTGCAGGG
>NW_008609465.1:4836-8268 GCF_000691845.1 Merops nubicus
GCCCCCTCGTGCCCCCCTCCACTGAACCAGCGCTGCCGGGAGCTAGGAAGAAGATTCCCAGTCTGGTTTTTCCCATACTTGCCTCCAGTGGGTTTTCTGGGGGCTTGATGCAGTGGAGCTGGTTGCTGATCCCTTCAGCAAGCGGTGAAGTTTCTCCTTCAGCTCGGCCACACTCAGAGGGCGTTTCCAAGCTGCATTTTTCGTGCCGTGGTACTTCAGTGTCCCCAGCCCGAGCGCAGGCATTGCAGTCGGATTGTTTGGAACTTCGCATTGCTGGGAGCTCTCTCCAACTGCAGTTCATCTTTATTCAGTCACAGATGGTCACAGCAATTTTGCTTGACAAAGCAAAATGTGGCTGTAGCGTGTAGCTTTTTATTATCCAAGAATTCAGGGTATCTTGCATGTAGGATCTCACGCGGATTTAAAGGGGAAGAGCTTGTACACAGTTCAGACCGAGGTTTAGACATGGCCCTAACCGACAGAAGGTGGGAGTTTAGTCTGGATCGCTTCCTTCACAGACTTGTTCCCTTGTGCTGGTTTAGCCTCTGCCCCTCGGTTCTCACACGTGAACTGCTCTTGTATTCCAGGAGCTGGAGTTCCTGAGAGTGGCCAAGAAAGAGAAACTGAGAGAAGCGACAGAGGCGAAGCGCAACCTAAGGAAAGAGATTGAACGTCTGAGAGCCGAGAACGAGAAGAAGATGAAGGAAGCCAACGAGTCTCGGGTACGGCTGAAGCGGGAGCTGGAGCAAGCCAGGCAGATCCGGGTGTGTGACAAGGGCTGCGAAGCGGGCAGGCTCCGGGCCAAGTACTCAGCCCAGGTAAGAGCCCAGCACGGCGAGCTGGAAGGGCGAGGAAGCTTTTCCTGTTCTTGCAGTTTTGGGGGTTAGGCCGAGTGTGTGTCCTATAGTGCAGTGGCCCTGTTCTGTCTAATCTGATACTAATCTCTGTGCCCCCATCATGTCATTGACCCGCCCCGGTTCCAGAGCAAGGCGTTAAGGACTCGCCTGCCTGGAAGGGCAAGGAAGTGTTTCCTGTTCCTGCAGTTTTGGGGGCTAGGCCGAGTGTCTGTGTGTGTGTCTTGTAGTGCAGCGGCCCTGTTCTGTCTGATCTGATACTGTCTGTGTAATGTCTGTGCCCCCATCATGTCATTGACCCGCCCCGGTTCTAGCGCAAGGCGTTAAGGACTCGCCTGCCCTCTGACCACCAGGGTCAGTCCCACAGCCCTGCCCAGAACTGGGCACGCTGGGCACGTTGGTCTGCTGGAAATCACCGTTCACGGGGGCAGGACAGACGCCAGACACGATTTCAGCTCACCAGGGCACTGCTGGCTGGCGCGGTTCTGCAGACATGAGGCAGAGCTACTTTCTCTAGAGATACTGTTCCTCAAAGATCAGCCTTGACCTCCAGGAGCCATTTGAGCCCCGAGAAGGGCCCAGGGCTGCCTGCACACAGGCTGCTGTGCTGGGAAGCAGCGACATTTATGGCTGTAAAGCACAAGGGGAGCAAACTGTCAGTCTAAGAAAAGAATTCCAGTTTGATCTTGGGGAAAGTTCTAGGAATGCAGGAACATGTTGTTACAAGCAACATGTATGCTTTAAGCTTTCGACCTAAAAGTCCCTCCCCGCCCTCTCCACATCAGATTCTCTTGTAATAAAAGACTTTGAAGCTTATTTAAAGCATCTGAAGCCAAGTGAACCAAGAGCTCTGGCTGCATGTCCTGCGTAAGTGGCCGTGCTGTGTCTCGTGCAGGCGGAGCGGGAGCGGAACGGCAGAAACGGCCCTGAGGAGGAATCCACTGCAGGCCGGGCCTTCCCCTCCTTGCCCAGTAATCCATTTCCCATTAAAGGGGCTGGTCCCATAGCCCTCGTTAACCCCTCCAGCCCCGCGGCTCTCTGGAGAGGAGCTCCCGAGCTGCTCCTCTCCCTGAGACCAACTCCTCTCCTTGCCAGCGCTGCCTCCTCACTCGGCGGCACGTGCTCTGTGCCCGTGTTCGGCCTGCAGCAGGAGCTGCCGATCGCTGGTGTGGTCACTTTAAGGGGGGAGGGGAAGGACAAACGCAGCAGCAATCAGAACTTCTTCAGCTGGGGCTCAGTGCCGGGAAGGGGAGAGCTCCACCCAGCCCGCTGCGAGCCCGGCTAACCGGGAGACCAGAAGCAGGAAATGATGTGGGCTTCCGCCCTGGCATCACAGGATGTCTCGCTGATAAGAGGTGTCCAGACTAAACAGAAGCAGACTGAGCTGCTGCGCGGGGCGTTGCCGCCAGCCGACTTCCACTGGAGCAGAAAACACCCGGGCAGGGCGAGCGCAGCCCGACCCGGGCTGGGCACCAGCTGCCCCTGGAGGGCTGTGGGGCCATGGGCAGGAGCAGACCTCGAGGAACTGCAGAGCCTGAATCTCACAGGCATCCGTGTGACCTCAGTTCCTAAGTCATGTAAGAAATGTTAAGACAAAGCTTTAGGCAGCCTTTTAGCTTGAATTGGGAGTGCACACAGGAAATTTGTCACTTGGGTTGTGTTCATCACTTCTTATTTTTTTGAGGAAACCGCAAGCCTCTAGACAGGCTTAATCTGAGAGAAGTAGCATTAGGCAAGCAGGGGAGGAAGTAAGACAACAAATTCAGGGGTGTAAATGTCTTTGTGTGAGCTTAAAGGATTATCTGCTTAATGCCTATTGAGAACCTGTGTGGGTTGTGGCTTTCTCCTTCCTTACCTTGATACCGAGACCCCAGTGTGGCTGGGCTGGTGGCTTGGCCTCCATGTTAGCTCAAAACATACGAGTTCTCCTCTCCTTTGTTAACTGGCAACTCTTGCTCACTGCTCACCTGAGCTGTTCCTGGCCTAAAATTGAGTATTTCAAACCAGTGCCCTTTTCCCCCAGTGTTAACACCTTGAGCACGGGGGCAGTGTGCCGCTTTCGTTCCCAGCAGTAGAAGCTGGGACTGGCTGGGGAGGCTGCTGGGGAGGCCGAGGCCGCCCGCGTGCCTTGCTGCAAGGGGCTGGGAAGAGCCTGTTGGGAGAGCTCAGGCAACGAGATCTCGGGCTCCTTTTGGGCCACATTTTCGCCAGTTTTTCCCCCTCTTTTCTGGCACTTAAGCCACCAGAAATCTTTAAGACTTGCAAGGCTGAGCAGCTCCTGCAGTGCTCTTCTGTAACTGTACAGGAGTGTCGTGAAGGAGTGGGGAAAAGGGAATTCCCTCCTCCCCACAGCCTTGATAACCCCGTGGCTGGAAGCACGGGCCTTTGTTGCTCGCCTCAGTAGTCTGCGTTGAAGTCTGCAAAATCCCAGCGGAACTGGAATGTTAAACCAGTTTATTGTGTTTCCTGATGTGCTTTTCCCTAGATCGAGGACCTACAGGTGAAGCTTCAGCACGCGGAGGCCGACAGGGAGCAGCTCCGAGCCGACCTGATGCATGAACGGGAGGCCCGGGAACAC
>NW_008609465.1:8413-9065 GCF_000691845.1 Merops nubicus
GCCAGGACCTGGACTCTGATTAGTTGGAAGGCAAATGTTACTCTTTATAACAGAAGCACTGAATTACGCCTCTTTTTTTCCCGATCCATATAGCACAACATCTTACTGTGCCTATAAAACACAAAGTGTTTATAAACAAAATACTTTTAAGTCCACAGCAAATTTTCTACTGGCAAACTCCAAGCAAGCAGCATCGTCCAACTAAAATGAGAGTGAAAGGCAAAGGGGGCGGTGGTTTTATGTTGCCCTTCTGCCTCTTGGAACATTTTGGAATTTAAAAAGCAAACAAACTTTTCTTATAAGCTATTTAAAATAATTCATTACACAGACTTGGTATTAAAAAAATAACAAGATTTTTATAACGAACCTGTAAAAGCAAAACAAAAAAAAAACCTTGGATGCACAATTTTTAATGACTCGTTCTAGGCTTTGGGGTCCTTGTCGTGGAAGCCCTCTGCTGATGAGGCCGTTTCGTTAGCAGTTCTCCAGCCATCTAGGAAGCCATCACACTTTTGATCCCGTCACGTGGTCGTACGAGAATTTCCGAGTGCTTTTTGAAGTTCATTTTTTCCTTAGAAAGAATTCTCTTCATTTCCTGCCCTGACCAGGAGAGGCGAGGAGGCAGCAGGACGGCGAAGGGGAGGGGAGGCCA
>NW_008609465.1:9122-9356 GCF_000691845.1 Merops nubicus
CGCTGGGGCGCCTGCCCTCCGGCAGCCAGGAGCACTCGGGCTGCAGGGGAAGGGGACAGAAACAGAGGAAGGAGGTGGATGGTCTGGTGAGTCGGTTGAGAAGTGAAGCAGGAGCCATAGGTGTGAGGTCGTTCTGGGACCGTCAGCTCTCGGACAGCTCCCCTTGGCTGCAGCGTCGCCCTGAGCAGCCCTTCCCTGCGTCCCGAGCTGCCGCCGGAGCTCTGCCCGAGGGGC
>NW_008609466.1:0-5649 GCF_000691845.1 Merops nubicus
ATATTTTATATATATATATTATATATATGTATGTACTGTATGTATAAGAAGGGCCTAGTTGGGTCTTATGATCTTGAGGGTGTGTTGTTCTGTTTTTTTAATGGCTATGGCAGGGGAAGGGCGCTTAATAAGATTTGACTTGTTGGTTGAAATGCCTCTCGTGGACAATTTTTTAGTGTCTGAAAGCTGAAGAGCAGCAATCTTGGAAGCAGTTTGTGCTCTGGAAGGGGCTCACCTGTCGTCTTCTCATTTTGTCAGTGTTGAATAACCTTGCCAAAATAGGTGATTGGTTTTGTTCTATGTTCTCAAAGAGGAATCTCCTACAGTGGCCCCTATAGTAGTGGCTGTACTTTGGGAAAACCAAAACAAGGGAGGGTTTTGTCTTTGGACACACAGCTGGAGAACCCACGTGAAGGCAGGTTGGTTACCTCCTCCCTCTCCCACCCCACTGCCCGTGGGGGCAGGAAACAGTGAACACTAATCCAGAATCTCTCCTCTATTTCTAGTTAAACTAGTACTGACTTCCCAGTGTTGTCTGGGAGGGGGGTGTGAGGAAAGTCCTGTTGTTTTCATCAAAACTGTATTACACTTCTCCCTAAATTCAGTGTTTTTCCTGAGGAATTGCTCAGTTTCTCCCAACAGCGTGTAAGCTTTTGCCAAATGTTCAGTGAGGAGGAGAGCAGTGACCTGGAGGAGCCCTCTGCTCACCAGTGGACCTCTGAACCCATGGAAGCCCCAGGTGGGAGCTGGTGGGGGTGGGAGGGGGTCACATCTCCTCAAGGGTTTGCCTGAACCTCTTCTCCATTATGAAATTGCAGTCCCTTGTTTTGGGTTACCCTTTTCTTTATCATGGAAATGTTGCAACTAATCAACTTAAGTGGCAATATGATGATAAGCTTGTTTGAGTTGGGTCATGTTGACCCGATTCCCATTAATTTTGTCTTTGTACCATCTTTCATGTGTCTCGTGTGTGTGTGTGTATATATATAAAGAAAATCAAGCTCATGCCAGGTGCAAACCCTGTCACGACAGTGATCTCAGCTCCTTTCTTTCTCCATGGACACTGCCAAGCTTGGATGGAAACCCTGTGAGGAGGAGGAGGAGGACGCTGGGAAGAGGAGGAGCTGCAGCTCTGGCTCAGTTGGCCATGGTGGAGGACAGCAGGGCCAGCCCACGAGCCTCACGGGCTCGCCAGGCGCCACCTTGGGCTGGTGGGTACGTGCCAAGGGCTCGTGGGCCCTCTCGGGGCCGTGGCCAGGAGGAGGCAACCCCTTGTGAGGTTGCCATGGCCCCAGAATTCCACTCAGTGCCCTCAGGGCAGGGTGGGGTTGGTGCCACTGTCCTGTCCCCAGGGTGGTGACCGACCTCCCGAGGCCTTTGCCTCCTCTCTCCACCCTCCCACGGCCGCTGCACCCGCGGCGCCCAGCCCGGGGTTGTCAGTAGGCTTCAGAGTTAACCCCATGAGGAGCTGTGGAGGTGCCACCTCCCTCCTGTCCCCTTCTCGGGGTGGGATCCGAGCTGTCCCACTGCTCCAGCTGGTCCAAGAACACAGGTGGGAGGGTGTTCCTGAACTTGGCTGGAAGCTCCTGTGGCTGTGGCATCCTCCCCTCCTGGAACTGACTTTGTGAAGTCTCATGAGCGTTGGTAGGAATTTTCTTTGGTTTTTATAAGAAGTATTTTACACATGGATTTTTTTTTAGACTCTTTATAAATGTCCTTGAAAGAAAAAAAAAAGCCTGGAATAGGATTGTTCCACCCTCCCCTCTCCCCCAGCAATAGTTCTCTTCCATTGTGTGCACATGCTGATTTGTTCCTAAAAGGTTTCTTGCAAGTACTTAGTTGTTCTACAGAGTTGTTGGGTTTTTTTTTTTTTGGGGTATGTGGTAGCGTCGGGGACCACAGGAGGAATGACTCTGCAAACAAAAAGAAATGCTCAAATTTGGGCCCCATCTTGTGTCCCCCTCTAGTTCCATAGGGACGAGTTCCCCCCGTGTAGATTCCCCCTAGGCTGGCTGAATGCTGTTCTGAACATGCCCTGTACAGGTTATTTGTGGGTAAAGTGTTTGTTCTTGTGTCACTCTTGAGAGCATGGATGGATTATTGTACTCTAGGAAGGAGGTGGCAGTGCTGCCCTCAGCATTGCTTCAGGTCTTCAAGGATGTGTTAGTAGCTTGCATTGTTAAAAAAAAAAAATATAAAAAGGACTTAAAAAAGGTAAAAAAAAAATAATCAAAAAATTCTAGCCATAATGGTTTGGTTTTTTTTTCCAAGGAAAACAGAACTCTGTTACTTTTCAGTGTCCTTGATCTCTGGGGGCTCTCAGAGTTGCTGTGGAGTTGGTGGGATCAGGACGCAGCTTGTCCTTGGCCTTTGGGTGAAAGGGCCAAAGAGGGGTCAGGAGAATCCTCCAGTTGTCTTGGTCTGCGTACGTATTAAGCCTTGAGGCTTTGATTACTGACATTTACTATTAAAAGGAAAACAAAACCTAGAGGATAGGGAGGCTGGCTGGATCCCCAGGGCCCAGCTGAGGAGTGTTGGACACGTAGAGACTGGCTGGGCTGCGGTCAGGCTGAACACGTGGACGTGCAATGACTTTGCCACCAGTTCTTCTCTCGCCCTGTGGGGTGGTAGCATCAGAACGAGCAAAGCAATTGATGATGCAACAATCCAGAAGCAGTTTTTGTCAGATCTTGGATGTATTTGATGGTGTGAGAGGTTTAAACTGCCCTCAGGGAGCTCGCCCTGTCCTGTTCTCCACGAGCAGAGGTTCGAGGCGCTCTGGTTCTTGCAGGTGGCCACGGCATCTGCTCGCCTGGGTGCCCAGGGTGAAGGTTGAAGGTTGGATTTGCTGATCCCTAGAGGTCCTTTCCAACCATGGTGATTCTAGGAGGACCATCGTGCACCTTGTTACCAGTATTACTTCTGAAAAAAAAAAAAGAGTCCAAAACCAATCTTGGTGTTGCTTTCCTGGGGGGCATGAAATAGCCATCAAAAAACTGACAAGATGAGTTTGCACTCCTAAAGATGATAAAAAAAATGTAAGTACTTCAACTTCTAGATAATTTTTAATTGTATTTCTGCCTAGAGCCAAGGTATTAAATACCTTGTCACTTGAGGATTTTAAAAGTGGTGTTGGGAAAGGAATTCTTCACGCAGCTGTCAGAAATTCAGCTGGCCCAAGACTGACTTCAAGATTAAAAATAAAAAATAAAAATAAAAAAAAAAACCATGTTTGTAATACGTTACAGGATTGTTTGTCCTGAATTTTAAACTTTTTGTTAAATTTGTGGAACTATGGAGGAATTTTCTAGAAAAAAGTGAAATAAAGTAAGATGGAAAAGTAAAACTTTAAGTGTTTTTTTGTTGTTGTGGTTTGTTGTGTTGCTTCTACCTGAACAGGCACGAGGGTTCCCCAGAGACCTTCTCATGGAGCTTTAATAGATGGGAGTTTTGGTTGCTTGAATCCTCTTCCTGCTGCAGCTTCAGGTTTGGGGTCCCTGCAGGAGGAGCTGTGAGCACTAGATGGAGTGAGCAGTCCAGGACAGAGCCTTGCCTGAAAAAAAAACCCATCACAGCTTTGCTGAGGCTTCCACCCCTCCCAGAGCACATCAGGGACCCAGAGAGCCTGGAGAAGGCTCTGGGGAGACCTTATTGCAGCCTTCAGCAGCTGAAGGGGTCTGCAAAAGAGCTGGGGAGGGACTTACTACAAGAACTTGTAGTGACAGGACAAAGGGTGATGGCTTCGAAGTGGCAAAGGGGAGATTTAGAGTAGAAGTCAGGAAGTTCTTCACTCTGAGGGTGGTGGGACACTGGCCCAGGTTGCCCAGGGAAGCTGTGGATGCTCCAGCACTGGAGATGTTCAAGACCAGGCAAATTAACCACTTTGCTGCTCCCCCCTGGCCCCTTGGACCCTGACCTGGGGGGTGTTTTGCAGAAATCACTGAAGCCTGAAGAGCCACAAAGAGCAGCATTTATTTATTGGCATTCCTTGGAATGTTGGAGCCATCTCAAAGTCCTAGAGCTGAGAACAGAGAGGTCTGGAGGAGCCCAGCAGTGGGGACACTGGTCACCCTCCCCTCCAGACAGCTCCAAGAGGAATTTCCCATCATGAAGTTGAAACCCCCTCTGCAGTGCCTGGTTCCAGGGACTCTTCATACCCCAGGGAGGTTTCCAGACTTGGTGCTGTTGGGCAGAGCTGCCAGGACCTGCAGCCAGCAGCTTCCTGGAGCTGGTTGGGTGATTTAGGGGGGTAGGTGCCTCTCTGGTGCAGAACACTTCCCCTGGAAGCACCCACCATCTCCTGGTGCCCCTCCTTGGAACCATTACTCACAGTGAAGGAGGGCAGCTGTTTTATTTGTAGCACATCAATGATTTCTAGTCAGAAATAAGCCATCTTACAAGCAAAATCCTTCATTTGCTGCTGGGATTAACAGTCCCTCCAGGAACTGGGCCTTGCAGAACCATTTAGAGGAGATCTTCAAGAGCTAAGAGCTCCCCACAGCCATGGAGAACACTGCCCTGTGTCTCCTACAATGAATTCATTGTCCAGGACCTGGAATGGTTGATCAGAGACCTTCAGAAGAACCAGGGTTGGGGTCCCAACGCTGTCTCCTCCCTGCAAACACAGGTACAAAGTCCCAGCCACCCCCACCCCACTGCTCTGGAGCTCCACCCATTTCAGGATGCTCTTAAACATCATTTCTAGCATTATAAAACTACAGACAGATTTCACACACATTTATACACGGCCTTATAAATAATCTCTGTGAAAAACACTTCCCAGCACACCAATCACCTCTATGCTATTTTAACAACACAATTTATGGCTTCACTGTAACTCAAAAAGACAAAACAGACTCAAAAATATTGCACAGACCAACCCAGCAAAGGGGACGTTCCACACACACGAAATTTGTCAGATGTAGAAGGTTTCTGACCTCACCAGCATGCAGTTCAACGTGCAGCAGGGCTGGGGGGGGAAGCACACTGCTGGGAAAAAAACCCTGGTTTTATCCCTAAGGGGGGGAAAAAGGGCAGTTTCTGGTGGCTTTACATTCAGCTCAGGAAAAGGGAACTTTGGTGAAAACATCATGTCATACCTGTCTTGGCCTTCTGAAAAGGGGGAGAGAAAAATAACCTGGAGCAGGGATGTTGAGGAATTCCTCAGAGCACAGCCACAGGACACAAACTCACCACGCTGCAGTGCAAGGGCCCAAAAAAACCCCCTACAGTTAAATGATTCTACAGAGCTGTGTGATGACCCAGCCTCATTTATTCAGGAGAAGCCAAGGGCTCCTTCCTGGGCAGCCCAGGGGACCTGTCCTCCAGTCCACAGCCCCAAGCCTCCCTGCTACTGCCGGAGGGTGTTCTCTGGGGTGGGGGCTGTTGCCACCTCTGTGTAGAACTGAGCAATCTTCTCCTTGTACTTCTCTGCCACCACTTGTCTCTTCAGCTTCATGGTTGGGCCTGTGGGGAAAAGCAGCGTGAGGGTCTCATGGTGCTGGTTGAGATGTTAGTATAGGAGTGAACGAGGCTGGAGGAGTGTTCAGGACACAGCAGCAGACCCCAACTTCTATGTTTCTCCTTGGGTTTAATGAAATCTCCCTCCCCTTTGAATAGAAGCAGTTTTAGCAGAGGACTTTAGAGCCC
>NW_008609467.1:0-253 GCF_000691845.1 Merops nubicus
GTCTTACGGTCCAGCGCGTCCTGGCTCAGCACGATGCCAGAGGGGCTGACAGGGGCTCCCAGGAAAGGCAACATCTCCATCAGCAAGGCACGGATGGCACAGGCTGCCAAGGAAAGGGGTGGCACTGATGCTGTGGTGCCACCCATCCCTGGTGCCACCCATCCCTGGTGCCACCAACCCCCCCCCCCCCCATGCCTCTCTCCTCCCCTCCAACCGCCTCGCTGGCGAAGACGGGCAGGATGGCAGGGCTGGG
>NW_008609467.1:329-1287 GCF_000691845.1 Merops nubicus
GCCCTCAGCTGCCCCGAGAAGCCCACGTCGTGCTGGCGCAGCAAGATCTCCTCCAGCAGCCAGGAGAAATCCAGCAGCAGCCGGGAGAGGAAGACTCCCTGGAGGAAGAGGAGGATGAGCTGGCTCTGGAAACCTTCCTCGGGTGGGGAAAACCCCCCCCTGGGCTCACCTTGGGGTGCAGGTGCAGCAGCAGGGCAGACGTGATGCCCACGGCTGTGACGGCGGCGGAGCAGGCGATGGCATCTGCCAGGGAGAGGTGTTGGGGTCAGGGCTGAGCCCCCAAAATCCCCCAGGGAAGGGGTGCCAGCCACAGGGGGGTGTCACCCAGGGTGAGGATGTCACCCCAGGGGTGCCCCTTCCCTGCAGAGACAGATGGGGGGGTTGGATGGTGGTGTGGCCCACGGAGCCCTCACCGCTCAGGGAGTGCAGGCCCAGCTCTGTCACCAGCAGCTCCTCTTCTGCCTCCAGAGTTGTTGTGGTGGTGGTTGTAGTGGGGCCAGGACCCCAAAACTCCCTTCCCTTGCCATGCAGCTGGCTGGGGCTGGAGAAAACGGGGTGAGGGGGATGAGGAAGCAGGCTCAGGGGGCAGAGGGGGTGGGGGTCCTGCTCACCACGTGCCGAGGACGGAGGGCAGCAGCAGCTCTGCCAGAGGCTGCTCCACACAGCTCCTCCTGACCAGGGCTCTGGCTGCAAACTCCTGGAAACGAGGCCAAAGGAGCCTGTCAGCACCCCCAGCTCCTGGCAGCCAGGTGTACTCCCTGCTGGAGGAGCTGGCACCCGAATCCTGGGCTCAGTTTTGGGTCCTTCAATCCCAGCAGGAGCTTGAGGGGCTGGAGCGTGGGCAGAGAAGGGCAACGGAGCTGCTGGGGAAGGGTCTAGAAGCCAAGTGTGGGGAGGAGCAGCTGAGGGAGCTGGGGGTGCTGAGCCTGGAGCAAAGGAGGCTCAGGGGAGACCTTGT
>NW_008609467.1:1303-1677 GCF_000691845.1 Merops nubicus
CCCTGGAGGGTTGCCCAGGGCTGTGCCAGGCTGCCCAGGGCAGTGGTGGAGTCCCCACCCCTGGAGGGGTTCCCAAGCCGTGGAGCTGTGGGGTGAGGGACACGGGTGGGTGCTCCCTGGCACTGCCGGGGGGATGGTTGGACTCCAGGACCTGAAATCTCTCTCCCAACCACACAGATTCGAGGACTCTCTGATGAGTTGATCCCCTAGACCCACGCTCACCCCTCATCCCCAAACCACCCCACCCCCGTGGGCTCCAACCCCTCAGCACCCCGCCGAGGCCGGGCCGGATGCGGCCACCCTGTTGCCATACCTGCAAGGAGAAGGGCTGGGCAAAGTCCACACGGAGGCAGCCACGGGGCTGGCACAGGGCC
>NW_008609467.1:1694-1981 GCF_000691845.1 Merops nubicus
CCTGAGCACCACCCTGGGGGGGGGAGAGAAGACTCACCGGGGTGCCACCGGGGTGCCACAGCCCCGGGGGCAGCTCCTCTCTCACCTCTCTGTGCCAGGGCCGAGCGCCGGGTGCCAGGTCGTAGGTGATGCCCACGGGCACCAGGAGGATGTCAGGCACTGCCCCCACCCTCAGGGCTTGGCAGACAGGTGCCAACCACCGCCGGGCCGGCCCTGAGAGGGTGGCAGGGCCGGGTGGCTCCTCCAGGAAGATGAGCAGAGGCTGACGGCTCTTCAGGACCTCCTCC
>NW_008609468.1:0-22865 GCF_000691845.1 Merops nubicus
CCTGCCCTGCCCTGCCCTGCCCTGCGGTATGCAGGGCCTCGCAGCAGGTTGAGGCAGGCGATTGTGCCGCTCTGCTCCGCTCTTGTGAGATGAGACCCCACCTGGAGCCCCGAACACACAAGAGAGACACGGACCGGTTCGAGCAGGGCCAGAGAGGCCTCACGAAGATGACTGGAGCCCCTCTCCTATGCAGAAAGGCTGAGAGAGTGGGTTGTTCAGCCTGGAGAAGAGAAGGTTGCGGGGACACACTATTGCAGCTTTTCAGTACTTAAAGGGGGTATGTACGAAAGCTGGGGAAAGCCCTCTTAGCAGGGCCTTGTGCGAAAAAATGACGTTGTCAGAGGTTGATGTTCACAAAGGAGGCAGAGGAGTCCTGTAAAAATATATACTTTATTCGAATAAAGGGAGAGTCCACGGGTGTATCCCGGTGGGGTCTCTCAGTTTTGCTGGGGGATGCAGCCCCCTTTTTATCCTAATTTCCCGGCCGCAAGTTTCCTGAGGTACTGGGGGAATACAGACTTCCCGGCCCCCCTACTACATATCCCCGTTCACGTCGTGCGTTGTATGCCTCACGAGACGTTACTATGTATAAGCTTATTACGCACGTGTACTGGTTCCTAAAGTTCAAAAGTTTAGGCTATCCAAACTTCTTGAGGTAGGTAGCTGGTTTTGTTTAGTTCTCATTCAAGTTTCCAGGGTCTTCCTACCTTCTTGTTTGTTTCTTTTATATGTAAACTGACCAACTTATCACCTTGGAGCACCAGTGATTGCACCTCTCCACTCTACAAATTGTTCCCTTATCATCCCTTATTGTGAAGACACATCCTCACATTTCTTTCTATTCTATCACTGCTATTAAAGCCAGTTTTAGGTTGGCGTGCCAGATGCCCAGGTCAGCAAGGCCTCCCATTCTCTCCAAGACCAGCTCCTTGGTGTCCTGTGCTGCAAGGGGGTTTGCTCCAGGCTATGAGTCTGAAATCCTACTGCCCAGAAACAAAGGTCCTCCTGCGGCTATCCCAGCGTGGCCAGCCCATCCCAGCACTTGAGTGCAGGACTAGGATTTCCTTTTTCATGCACAATGCAGGCTTTTTCCAGCTTCTCACTCTGTGAGCACTGCACAACAGAGTATCCCACCATTTCTAGAACAGGAATTAGTAAAGAAACATCCATCACCACCACTGGGGATAAAAATGGTCTGCGTTTCTGTAGTGTTTCACCTTGCAGCTCCTGCTGCTTTCCAAGGCATTCAGTTATAACCAGAGCCATGCCGATAGCAAGTGGTGTGTCCCAGCTCACGGGCAGCTGGGCAGCAGCAGGGCCGAACCCAGCAGATGCTTGGTGCCATCAGCTAGACTGAGTTGCTCTGGCTGCTGCAGTATTTCCACAATACAGAAAACTACCTGAAAAAGTAAAGAAGGGAGAAAAGCATCCTTGCTTTTTCACAGGGGGCAAACTCTAGGAAAGCAGGAAAATAAAATCCTTGTTGCTTTAAATCGGAATTTATGCAGGACGTTAATCTTGTGCGGAAAATGCCATTGCCAGAGGTTGCTGTTCCAATAGGAGACAGAGGAGTCCTGTAAAATATACTTTATTCGAATAAAGGGAGAGTCCACGGGCAGATCCCAGTGGGGTCTCTCAGTTTTGCTGGGCGACGCAGCCCCCTTTTTATCCTAATTTCCCGGCCGCAAGTTTCCCTCCTCCTTTCCCCATTGGCTGAGGTACTCAGAGTGTACAGACTGCCCGGTACGCCTATTACATATCCCCCTCAACATGTACCCCCCTTCTCATCATACATCCCATGTCTCATTAACTTCATTTTATGCCTCCCCTGGGAGGAGAAGTTACTATGCATAAGTTCATTAAGCATGCATACTAGTTCCCAAAGTTCAGAGGTTCAGGCTATGTAAATATCTTGAAGTAGATAATCTAGGTGGTTCCTGCTTGGTTCTTTTGTATGTAAAGTGGCCAGATTATCACCTTGGAACAATGGTGATTGTATCTCTCCACAAAGTGTTTTCCCCCTATTCCCTGCTGTGAAGACAAACTCCCTGCTTTATCATATCAATCTGAAGTGTTGCAGGGGCAGGTGCTGTGAAGAGCAGAAGTTTTTTATATTACCACCTACAGATAGCCTAGGCACGTCTCCCCTTTGCAGGCGAGGAGGACATCGTGGGAAAGTGGCAGGGCTTTAAGCCATCCCCGCAGCTATTTGCAGCACAGGGCTCCTTTTGGACTAAAGCAGAATAATTTCATCTGGAGCCTGTATTTGGACAATCTAAGAGAAAAATTTTTTTCTCTAAGCTTTTTTCTGCTTCTCACTATTTATAGCATCACTGTAGCATAAAGATATTCAAATGTAAAGCAAGACCTACTTGAAGAGTATTACTGAGTCGTTCACACAAAGGAACACCACACAGCTGATTGAGAATCCTTTTATTATAAACGACATTTGGACAGCTTTTGATTGGCAGTTGTAAGACTATCAATGTAATTAAGTGTACAGTCTGCCAAGATGTACAAATGCCATTAGCTACATGCTTTACAGAACCTTAGAAAAAAAAATTTTGAAAATTTTCCAACCTGAGATAAACTCTAGATGACTATCTACAAATTGGCAGTTCTACAGAAGGGGGTTAATGACCAGAACAAATAAAAAGTCTCTACTCTCTTGAACGCTTCAGGAGGAAGGACATGGCATGTGGAAGCTGTATGTACTTGACACAGGAGACCACAAAGCAAAGAATGCCCCTGAGGAAGAGGTCTGCTACAGGAATTGATAGCCAGGGAATAACAAAGTACACTAGAATAGCAGAAGCGGTTGAAACAACACATGCATAGCATACACTCTATATGAGATTTAATTTTTTTTCTCCAGGGCTCTAGGCACCAACAAAAGTGAGTGGATACCTGAGAATGACTGAAAACTGCTGGCAGGTGAGGTTATCCCCCAAAACGAGTATTTTAAATAAATACTCACAGGCACTTGGTGCTTCATGGTTAATACTGGAAATAGGAACAAAGTATAAGAACAGTGACCTACCCTGCACCTCCTGCTTCGGGTGAGGCAGAGCAGCTCCCTCTCCTGCCTCTGGTCAAGGAGAAGTCAGGGCTGTTCTCACAGTTCTTGCCTACGCCTCGGCATCACTGAATTTGAAAGTGGGCATTCAAAGTGCACATTCTAAAACATTTGCTGATCCTAGCCTAACTCTGTTGATAATTTGAAGTCATATTTAAACACACAGATAGATAACCATTTAGGTTAAGAAAGTCAGATGTAAACAAGAATCAAGAAATGCCCTGTTAATTCTCACACGTAAAAGGCACTAGAAAATCTAGACTACTAAAAATATTCTATTTTCTGAAAGTAATGAGGTATTGGGGATATGCCTGGATGTCACTGAATATGACAAACATCTTTGGGTTCTGCACATCATCAACCACACTGTCGTAAAGGTCAGTAGGGTCTGCCTTGTTTTTTGGTGGTGGAGTGACTAGTCCTTTGCTCCCAGCACAGTACTGCCCCGTGAGGACCCGAGCCAAGTAGATGTATTTTCTCCCATTCGGATCCGGCCTGGAATAAGTATCATGAGCAGAATAACTTGCATCAACAGCAAAGTAGGTCCCGTTTCCAATGGCTGCAGCTGTTTGGAAAGACAACGTTGTCAAATATAGTTAGTGCTCTTATTCCCATGAGGATCTCTAAAGCTCCCCCCTCTTTTTTTTATTTAGAGTTTAAACACCAAATTATAGTAATAATCTTTTGTATCAGAAACAAATATGAATCCACTTAGATGTCAGGTAAATAACACCCAGGTTTTGACTGCCCTTTGCCCTGGGGAAAGGCTTCTGCTCTGTTTAACCTTGTGTAGCCTGCAAGCCATCAAATTGCAAATAGTCAGAGCCTCTTCATCTTAAAATGACTAATTCTAATGACAGTTTTCCAATTACACGTCACAGCACATCAGAGGAATCGCATTTCTCTGAGACAGATTTTTGTTTGGCACTGGTAGAAAGCTTTTCAAGCCAGACGGGTCCTTCCTATCTGGCTGCTCTGGCCTTTGGATATTTTGCACAGCTACCCTGCCTGACAGAATGGAACTGTGCCTTTCCTATCATAAATCATGGCTGAGATGGAGAGGTGGATGTCAGTACTCACAGGCAGAGAGGACATGAGGACCTAGGGCTCTTGCTCCAACCTCCTGGCACTACCAGAGAGCAGGAAAGCAAAACTACATTCTCCTGGTCAAGTTTTAAAAAGAAGTGGTGTCTGCCGTTTAAATCTGTGCACAGCCCCATATATTTTTGACTTCATTTTCTCAAGAAAATACCAGTGTAAGTACCTCTAGAGGATCCAGACAGAGAAATATCTACTTTTGAATCCAAACCACACTGAAGTCTCAACTAAATCCAAGTTTAAACTGTCTGGTTCTCAGGATCAAGTCAGCCCTAGGCATATACAGTTGTGTCTTAAGGAAGAAAACATTAAGAACAGAACAAAATATTTAGACAAAGTTGCAAGACCTGTGAGAGTGACTGGCACCTGGATTCAGCCCAACTTCCACTTCTTAAGTCTTGTCCTTTATACCAAATAATGACCATAATATGACTGGACTAGAGGAACCAGACAAAACAATCTTTGAGCTAACGTAGAAAGTTGTTCTGCTAAATTTTTAATACTTGACCTTAACAACTATTGAAGGGGAAGAAGTAATAAATTAATTTCAACTGATTTAATGTACATAAAAACAGTAGGGGAGTAGAATCTTCTCATTGCTTGTGCTGTCTTTATCTTTGGAGGCAACAGGAGAAATACCTGCACCTTTACTTTGCTACCTGCCTTCACCTAAGAGAGGAGATGAGATACCAGCATCTAGTGGTTGGTATCTCAGCTGAGGATGTTCAACAACGGTCCTTGTTCCTTGCTGTAGGCAGATCATACAAAACATTTCTCAAAACCCGCCCAGGCTTCATTTTGAAGTAGGTGAGCTTTTTTTGATACCCTTTAGATGGTGGCATTCATCAAGAAGGGATTAACTGAACAAGTTAATTCCTCTCTCCATATAGATTACACTTTGCAGGTGTTTATTAATTTCTTCTCCAACTTTACTCAGTCTTCCCGTTGTGCTGACAGTGCTGTGACACTGACGTTCCCTAGCACCACACACAAGTCTAGGAAATTAATTGCCTTAGATAACAACTCACCATTCTTTCCAGCAAACCCACGATTAAATCCATTGTAGTTGATTGTGCTCAGTGAAGATGGAGCTGTCCCATGAAATAGCAACTTCTCATTATTTTTATTTTTGTTCTTTGTACAGAGAGATCTTTTTTTAATCTGATACGTCTGCCAGAGGAAGGGATTTTGTATTCTTTCAATCTGCAAAGTTACAAAATATAATTCTATTTATACTGGTAGAGACAAATATTTATCATGGCAGGAAAGCATTAAAACTGAACCACACTGGAAGAATGACACTAACGGGGGAGAGTAAAAATTACTGTGTTGCTTGGGCTGGGGAACAGAATATGTGAGCTTCCTGAAAAATCAGAACCCAACAGCAGCTTATAAGAGGTTTTCAAACTTGGTAGTTTTTGCTAGACACTTCCCTTGCCCAGTACACCAGGTGCAGCAGCAATCGTGGTAGCTGCACAGTCACTTTTAGAAACAGGCTGTTGTACCACTGCCAGAGGCGATGACGTAAGATGCCTCCTGTACATGCTGATCATCTTTACTGAGGGTTTGCTCACCAAAGGGGAGGCTGTAGTGATAGCATTAGGCTGAATTTAAGTTTCTCTTCCAATCTCAGCTTGGAAGTCAAAAGTACCTCATTTACTGTGTAGTTTAACAACCTCTAAGAAATCCTTATATCAAACTAAATTGCTGGGAGGGTGGAGGTTGCTGGCTCCCTGTGCCAACAATGTGAATATAGCACAGGGGGAAACAGTGTATCTGTGTCAAAGAACAATCTCAAAGGCATTGCTGTATCAGCTCTCCTGTTCCAGTGAAAAAAGACTTCATGTCATTACCTGTTTTTACTACATGGAACGTAGTATTCCGTTTTTCCGTTCCATTTTACATTTGTGTCTTAGTGACCATGTTCATTGAATCTCATGGTGGAAGAAAATTTTCAAACATTTTCTCACTCCTTGTTTCATTATATTCTCCTATTTACAACTCCTCCTGATTCTGAGTAATGCCATCCTCTCACTGGCAATTCAATCTCTGTGCACTGTTGCAGACTTTCAATAAGCAGCATCAAATCTTGACACTTTGGTTAAAACCAACAGTCTAGCCTGAAAGGCTCTGGGACCAACAAGGAAGAAGTAGTAAACTAGTAGGAAGCCTTATGGCCAGTCTGCAAGGAGTTTGTACTTTCCTTTGTATTTTGAATGCATTTGCTCATGCTTCCACTTCAGTACAGAATTTCCTAACTGGAGATACCACATTAACTTGAACACAGGAATTAGCCAGAAGACTGATGGTCACTGGTTTTGCATTATCAGAAGGTAGGAATGGCAGGGCACCTCCTAGAAAACTGGATTTGGTTCCTGTCCACCCCCGTGCAGTGCTGGCAGGACTGACACGTGACAGGCATATTATGTTGCTGACACCTTACAAACAAAGATTCAGCAAACACATTTTCAGCCCAAGAGTTATTTTTTCCCCATCACACGATTTTACCTTCTCTACGAGAAAGCCGGGACAAGTTTTCTGAAACCGAAGCCAAACGTCCAGGTACTCCCGATGCCAGGGCCCAAGATACACCAGCCGGACCCGCTCCTGCTGCATGTCGTCCCACTGCGCGGGGAGCTCCACCGCCTGCCTGTCTGCAGAGCAGAGGTTGGGCTCTCAGCACTGCCACCCGGTGCCCTGCTGCAGGCACTCCTGCCAACCCACCGCACACGGAGGCCTCACAGGGTGGTGCCTTACGCAGCACGCTGCTCCAAAAATACTCCCTCTCTTCAGTACATCACTGGCTCTGTAATGCTCTGCTGAGATTCTACATTTCCTCTAGTTTAATTATCCCCATAGCAGCCTCTAACTAAAACAATTGGAAAAAATCAGAATTTCACACATTCTTCATATGCCATTCCCTTTGTCAGACTTAAGCATGAGATCTATGCTCAACAGCCACATACATACATGTAATACCTGCATTTAAAATAGGTGTTCTGATTTCAGTCATACCTGCTACTAATTAAGAAACTAAAACTGCTGGCTACGGCATACCTGGGGTCGGGGGTGGGGGGGGAAAGTAAAAGCTATGGAATAGCTTACTTCAGAATACCCAAGTCTGCATTTATCAGAATTATCATTCAGCAATCACTGTTAAAGGTTTTTCTATTAACAAAGCTGTAATTTACCTTCATTCTTTGGCACACGTTGAAGTTTCATGGTTTTTCCTTGGTCATCAATAGCTTGTAGAGTATTCAGATCCACCTTGTAGTTGTTCTTGTTAATTTTGACAGTAAGATGTGGTTTTCTGGCTATTTTGGCATCCTCCAGCTGCATATTTGTCAGTTTATCAAAAGCAACGAAGCTGTCAGTGCTTACTGGATACCTCCATTCTACCAGGTTATAAACCAGTTCCGCCTTGGATTGTTCTTCTTCAGTATCTTTTATTTTTTGAATCATTTTTTGAACTTCCACAGAAACAAAACAGACATCCCTGCTAACACCAGAAATTTTAATGCAAGGAGGGGAAAGTTTATTTTCAAGCTGAATGGTAACATGCTTTCTTCTCTGGAGATCTGCCAAAGCATCAATTTGACTCTCATCAAAATTTTCAATTAACTCATCTGAAATACTGTTTTCAAACTGTTCCTTTAAAATTAAATTGTTTATCCAGGACTCAGTTGCATCCACATTTTTTTGGCTTTCTCCACAAATTTGAAATGTGGCTAAGTTAACTTTCTTCTCTAAAGACATGGGTTTTTTCTTCTCAGTGGGTTGTTTTTTTCCCCCAAAAAATGCTGTGAAGAAATACTTGTTAAGTATTAGTTTTAAATAAAAGATCTTTCATTTTATGTCCCCAAGCACACGGAAAACCCACCTACTTACATTTACACATAGACATCCACGACTCTGCTGGGGATAAATCTGTATCTTCTCTTTTCTTCATGCTTTCATAAAAATCTTTAAGCATATAAGTCTGGAAGATGACAATTTTAATTTTTTTCAAATGCTGTACTGATCTTTTGCTTGCAAATTCCACTATAGCATCCAACATGTCATCAGCTACCTTTGCTGGACTCTGTCTTGCGTTGCCTGAACAAAAATAAAGGGCACTTAACACTGAACAGTACATAAATCAAGGCAGCATCCAGGGAACAGGGACCAGGTCCCCAGCTCACGGGCTGGCGCCCCTCTCTGCTCCCCCACTGCGCTTTCTGGCCACAGCCTTGGGTGTAACCCCCTCAGCTTAACACCTCAGCCCCTGAGCCCCAGGAGCTGAAGCCCTACAGGATGAGCAAGCAAGCTGAAACAAGACTGATAAAAGTTGTAAACTGCAGCTATTGAATACCCAGCCCAAAATTCCCACAGTCAGCCAGGCAAGGTTTTGGTCTCAGGACAACTCCAGCTTTCTTTGCCTACAAACTCCAAGCCCAGCTCTTCCATGTAGCTGAAATCCCAAAGCAAGGTCTATGGGAAGTTTGCAGAAGGGTGCAGGGTGCCCAGCTGAGATACACAGCCTGTTTTGGGGCAGAATGTCTTTTTCAGAGCAATACTTTTTCTTTAGGCATTCTTGCTCAATCAGTATTGACTGTAATATTTATACTTTAAAAAAGCAACATTTTTGAGGTGTGCAGGTAGTGTCTGAACTAACTTCAATGAACTTCCACAAATCACAGTTTAGAGTTTCTTGTACAAGTCTACTGTTATCCATACCAGAGGTATCAGCTTTGTCCCAGCACCCCCATCCCAGCCCTCATTGTTTTCCCAAGGAAACGCAAACCTGTTCCAATGGCCGGGAAGGCAACGGATTTGTACCTCCTTAGCTCACACTCATTAAGCACTTTGGAGACCTGACTCTTCACGTTGCTGTTGTGAATCAAGTGGATGATTTTACTGCACAACAGTTTTCCACCTTGGGTAGTAATAAAGCCACTTTGAGACTGCTCAGCTAGAAGAGAGGAGATAAAGACGGGAGACATAACGTTTTCGAAGTGGCTATCTTTTCTGGTAAGACAGCTAGTTATATTGATTCTAGGAGGGAAGTGGAAAAAGTAGAAAGAAATCCACTGTTAGCTTTATTATCCTTGTTTTAGTCGATTATGTTTGCTCTGAAAATATTCTGATTGCAGAATTTCTTTGAGAAAGTAATTCAAGTAATTGGGGTGTTTTCCAGTTTCTTGAGATCTCTGCTATGAAATGGCTTCCTATTAAGTACAACTTAAGAATGTATGCAGAATTTAAATACAGCTCACATTTACTTAAAAGCATGCCAATAGAATGTGCACAATTCATTTATGACAGAAATCTTTTCTTATGCCACTTATTCTATGAAAGCTCAAACTTATTCTGCAAAAGAGCCAAATGGTTAAAATAACATCATAACATAACGAACAACTGATCCAAGAACTGGGGTACGGAATTTTTTTTCCCCCCGAACGTTTATGTTTGATTTCAAACACCTCAAAATGGAGCCATGCTGTGCAAATGAAGGGACTGATGAACACGGGAGTTGCACACCACTTCACAGGTCACAAGGGTAACAACTGACTGTAAGATGCTCTACGTGTGCTGAGACCAGGCTGATAATCAGGGAGATCCTGCAGAGCCAAAGATTGGGAAAAATATCCCCAAACTCCATCTGGAAAGTGAAGTTCTGGACTCTGCAGGAACATTTTATGCATGCAACCACAATGTGTTTCTTTCTGTGCTCACAGAGGCCAACCACAGCGAGCTGGGATTTCACTGCTCTGCTGGTCTGGCAGAATGCAGACTACAGAAGAACTCATTGTCAAGGTCATAAGCAGAATTACACTATATCAATAAAAAAATGATTTATTTGTAAACAGAAGCCCAGATTTGCTATTAATTTTTAAAAGCCAACCCTGCACGTGCTTACACTGAAAGACAGTCTTATACCACTTAGTTCAGTTCCAGAACTTGATCTCTCCAGTAGATGAGCTTAAAACCTAAGCTCAACCCAACGGGACTGCCTCCTGTTTTAAGTCAGGAACACACGACTAATTTCAGAGGTAAAGAACTTAAGTTACATTAATTTCCCAGCACTTATTAGCATCAGAAACTTGTATCCATCTCCTGTTCAGTTGTTAAAAATTCTCAAAGTAGGTGTCAAAACAATAACAAATTTTCAGAATTCCTAAAAGTGAAGGCGCTTTTTTCAGATGAAATAATTGTACCATCAGAGTAGAGATCTATAAAATAAGTTTTCAGAGAGAACAACAAAAAGAAATCAAACCAAACAGTATGCTCTAACATACCATATTGAGCACATTCATCTTCTACATTGGAACCAGCAGCATCCACAATTGCTCTGAAGACCCCTTAAATGATATATGAAAAGCATATACATTAAGTCAGCTTAGCTATTTCTATTCAAAACTCAACGCAGCTTCTGTAGTTTACAAATACCCCAAATTCTCCTACGGCAAGATCACACAAAGTGCAAGACCTTGCCAGTTCCCCTAAGTACCCTCCATGACCTTACTGCACTGGCTGCAAAGAGAATGCTGCCTTCATTATTGATTAGAAATCATTAACTCCTATTTCATAGTTTCACCAGCCAATAGCATGGCCCTCAAACTCTCACACTGCTCTGAATTCTGTCATTTGATGTCTTTCATGCTTGCAATTCACAATGTCACCGAAGAATCCTCTGCTCCTTACAGGTTAATTTACTTAACCAGGGCTTTGGCTCACAGTGAAACATATTTGGACAAGAGTGGCTTTTCAGAATTATATTTTATTAAAAAAAATTCCCTTTTATTTAAACATTTTTGGTTTTAAACAAGAAAGATCAGGTCAGATGCCTTCTGTTTGGATAGTTTAGAAACTACATGGAATACTCAGAACACAAAAAAAGAGTTTAAGATTGATTTCCTGACTAATCACAACTCTCTCTAAAAAATACTCTATAAAAAGTTTCACAAAGACAATTCTTCCTTTCACCTTCTAAAAACTAGCTCAAGTCTAAGAAATTGAGCTAGTTCTTGAACTAAGGAACTACATATTCACAATACCTGATCTGGAATCAAATGTTGGGTTTGATATGTTTACAATAACCTCTGTATCTTCCTTGGTAATATCTCCACTAATTACTTGTAGTGTAACAGAACCAATCTGCATTTCATGAGCTCCCAATACTTCAGTTGAAACAGGTGTAATGAAGCCTGCAAGGGAAAAGAAAAATACCTTAAAACACTTATCCTCTGGTTTGGGGTGTTATTCTCTTCCATTGATGGAAGCTTCCACTTGTTCTTCTAAGGAATACTCTCCAGATCAGTTTGATGGACCTAGAAAGTCTCTGCCTTTCTATTTACTCCATTTCTGAAAGTAGGAAGACACAGTTTTCTTTCCCTTTAAATACTGTGAATGTGAAAAAAATTTCTATTCCTATAAATTTACACAATAAAAATTCAGAAAGGACCCTTGGGTTATCTGATCTGATTAGCTCTGAAACAGCTTCCTGAATTAACTCGGACAGTAGAGCAGCCAGTTTAAGCACTGTCAGTAATGGAGATCCCATCACATCACTTTTGTAAGGTTTTTTTCCATCTTTACCCTCAGAGATACAAAAATGGTTCCTTACTTCTAGTCTAAACTTAACCAATTCATATTTTACCAGCACGCTCTTAATTTCTTCTCACTGATACAGCAGCTGAGAAGAAAGTTATATATTCTTATGAATAAGTCTCTGCTCTTTATGCAGTTCCTTTTTTTTGCTAGTGAGTCACACTAACATCAATTAATAAATGGAAAGGAAACTATCCATTCTGTCTCTATATAGGAGATGAAAGGTACAGAATTACATGTCAGTTGGCAATAGGAAACCAGGTTCTTATGCCTTTGAGTAGGACAAGCTAATGGTTCTTCTACCAGGATATATCCTCTTCCACGTGGCAAGACAAACCTCACTAAGAAAAGAGCATGACCTCAACAAAAGAAATTCCTCTAGGATTTTTTACAAATGGAGTTTAAGAGTGCCAGCCTGTTAGGAGGAAATAAAATGCCCCATGTCTTGATGGCACTTCATCTATTTCCTGATACATATGAAACCACCTTACAGTATTCACATTCTCCCCCATGCCCCACCTGTTGCCCCTACACAACTTACTTGATGATGGTGCTTCAGCACTGCCACTTTCAGCTGCTCTATGTTTTAGTTCAACACTAAAAGCCTGAGAGGAGGAAAAATGTAATAAAGCTATTATTTCAGAGTTTCTATACTGAATATTTCTATAATTAACATTAACAGCCACGCAGCTCTTCACTGAGCCACCCAGCATGTTTTACAGTGATGTTTCGGTATCATTAATAATAGAGAAAGACTCTGGACAGTGTGATAACAGATCCTTGTCTTTGCATTGACAGAACTCTGTCCAAAGATGAGAGAGCACCTAGAGGTATTCACAGTGCCAGCAGCAAGGCCAATTTGGTCTCCACCTTTTGCTTGCTTGAAGTTCAAATTTCAGAAACGCTGAATGAGATATCCCACTGTCACCAGCCCACAGCAAGAGGAAAGTACTAAATTATTCCCTTAGGAAAGCTAAATATGTAAAATATATTGTAAGTGAACAATATGTAACATAGACAGCTTTGTCCTGAGAATAACTACCTGAATATTACCCGTGTCTTTTGGATTCAAAAGAAAATGAACTTCCTGTAGAGTCTTTCGAGTGTGATGACTACTGAACTTGTATACCACATCAAACATTAATTTAGAAACAACAGCTTTAGGAAATCTAAATCCTCCAGTTCCAATAGCTGGGAAAGCAATTGATTTCAGTCCAAATTCTTCAGTCTTCTTCAAGCAGGCATTGATTACATCTTCTAGGGTCTGTAAAACACAGCAAAGTTCCTTTTTTAAAAAATAAAATAAGGCTTCATTTATTATTAGTTCCATAGAATAGTCTCCATAGAGACTACATTGGTCCAACAAAAAGCTCTCAGTGCATCAAGACATCTTTAAGGTCACTCCAACAAAAGTAAATGGAGTTGAGTCATCAACTACTTCAAATCATGAAACTTCAGGATAAGATCCAAAATAAAGCCGTTTTCAAAAAAATTTTTTTTTTTTTTTAAACAATTAAAACGTACCTTCAGGGTCTGTCCTTTTCCTCTGTCCCATACAGGAAGTATGGCATGCAGCACAAACTTGCAGGCTAGACGACATCCACTGGTGCAGAGCACACTCCCTTGACCAGCAAACTGTCTTTGTTCCTCTTCATAAAACTCTTCTTCGAGCTCTGGCCCAGCCTTTTCCAGCAAGGCTCTGCAAAGTGCCCCCACGCCAAACTCCAGATCTGTGCCAACACTGTTGACAATAACATCCGTCTGCAACAAAATTCCAGTGACAACAGCTATAAACAGACTGCAAGTAAAAATACACATCAAGACTTCAACAGAGACAAGGCACAGCATGACAAACAAGATGCCAACAGAGAAATAGCCTGATTTTCAGCACAGCTTCTGCATGCTGAGAAATAAGCCCAACCTCCGCAGTCTGCCTCACCCTCTCTCCCCGGGCCCAGACTTTCTTATATTTCCCTGCTGCAGTATTGCTCCTTCTTCTTTAGCATCATCACAGGATGCAAAATATGCATAAGGTACACGCCACGCAGAAAGCTGAATGTCCCTTTCACTGAGGTGGGATGGTCGACACCTTACTGGAAAAGCAGCACCGAATGCACCAAAATGAGGTGAAGGGACATTGCTGTGCTCTCATGAAGTAAAATGGGCAGAGCCCCAGAGTCTGGTGTTTGCTTTGCCTTTTTCTACTGGAGACGTTTTAATTACAAAATATTTTAAATGTGTGTCTTTTTGAGGTTTTTTTACATTTTGTATTGCTCCCTTATTGGAACAGGCTTTTACAGGCACCAATATGAATGAAGCAACTAATATAATTATTACCCTGCTGTTTCACTAATAATAAATAATAAAAATACTAATAAAATAATAATAACAATAATAATGATGATGATGATGTAGGGAGACTTTAAACTCCCAAAATATAAAAAAAATGTGGGCCACTGAAAACAGAGACGTTATCAAGATGCATTTTGCATCACTGAAGAACAAAAAGAAAAGAACTGCATCAGAGGTGTGAACTGACTCTTGATGGTCTAGATGAGGAGCAGGTAAACTCTGTTAGCAGAAAGAATGAAAAAAGAAAATGGGAGGAGGAGGAGGGGAAAAGCAGAATCAGGCAAAACAACCCAAGCACGCACTCTTCTATGGGGGTCGCTTTTCTACAGCCCAAGTAAATTCTTCATAGACTGTGTCTTTATCCCAACCAAAGAGAAGGGAACGAAAAAAAAAAATAAGTGACACCGTCCCTGTGAGCATGACTCAGGACAGCAGCCCAGACAGGTGCTGATTTCCTGTAATAACCAACCTAGATAGCTACAGATCTTCTAAATACTTTTAGAAAATATTTTCATATTTCCCTTTTAGAAAAAAAAGTAAACTGTTTTACCTGTTCACCTCAGATCTGGGGAATGAATAAAACCTAGCTGTGAACAAAACATCCCAAAATTCACAGCTGCGCGCACTAGCAACAGCTGTAGAAGGACAGAGACAAATTTGAAATCCATGTTTTGCCAGCCTGCATCCTTGTGTAGCTAATGTGTACCTGTTTCCTTCATAGCAATTACCTCATGAAATAATATAACCTACTACCCTTCCTTTTCTAATTAAATTTCAAAATCTTCACATCAGTTTAGAAAAGAAGTGGAAAATAGAAGACCTACCGTGGCATCCTGAATATTTTTCTCCTCTACTCGGATGCAAAGTCCTTCATTTGTCATAACCACCTGTGGACCACCTCTAACCATCTCTAAGTGCTCTTTTCTCTTCTCCTGGCCTTCTCTCAGCTTACATTTCTCCAAGCTTGGTGACAGTATTGGGGAGGATGATTTAGCTGTAAACACTTTTTTTACTGTCTCACTCAGAACCTGAACTGTTTCTTCTGCATTATCCACCAGATGAACCTCCTTCAAGCTGCTATCCCCCATGGATTCTTCCAAGGTCTCCTTGATGGAAGATACAATCGAATCTGCACACACCTGCAGCGGGAAGCCAAAGATCCCTCCACCTATAGCAGGTAAAGCTATAGAATGATGATTGTAGGTTTCAGCTAGTTGTAGACTTTTCTTCACTGTCCTCCTTAACAGGTGCAAGCACTTTTCTGCTTCATCCTTCCTCCACCTGGGCCCGACAGCATGAATGACATTCTTGCAGGGAAGTTCCCCGGAGCCCGTGATAACGGCACAGCCAGGCTGCAGGTTCCCGTTCCTCCTCACCAGCCTGTCACACTCCTGCTGCAGCTCTGGACCAGCTGCTTGTGACAGTGCCTTGGCAAGGCCATCAATGTGTTTCAAGTCTTCATTGGATGCATTTACCACGACATCAACAGGATGAGTGCACAAGTCAGCTTTATACACTGCTACGACAACTCCGTCTGGCAGTATTTGCTCACAGTAGCGCTTGCTTTTCTCTTTATCACTGACTTTTTCACCCTCCTGTTTCTGTTGTTGTTCTTCTTCTTCTTCTTCTGCCAGCCTAATCAAACAGCTAAATTTCTGCTTTGCCTCAAAAACACAAGAATCTTTCCTCTCAGCGAAGAACTCTTTAGCTCCCGGTTTATCAACTGTCACATTTTTGAAGTAAAGGGATGAGATAATTTTTTCAAACATAGCAACTGCTTTTGGCATCTCTGATCTTGGCCCACTCAGGGAAATACATGGTGTCTTGGTTTCAAAACGTACCGTCACACCTTTCTTCCTCAATTCAAGATAAACATTGGATTTTTCCTTCTCTACAAACTGCACTGCCACCACTGCCTTAGCTGGGATTACTTTTTCCACATGTGTATTTCTATCTATAAAATCATTAAGTTTCTGATAAACTTCTGTTACGGCCTTAGAAAAACCAGCAATAATCACTTCATTTTCTTTTCCAGCAGCTTCATCAATGACTATGGTTTCCTGGGAGGAACTGTACTTCTTACGCAAGGAGGCGAGGAGATTCCTCCACTGCTCCTTCTTAATGACCTCACCATCCTCCACTTTGATGCACTCATATTCTAAGCCTGTCTTTATTTGCTTTTTTGCTTCCAAGAGATCTTCGGGAGCATCTCCAAATAGCAACATGGTATCACCCTCAAGCTCATAAAAAGCATTGATTTTTTTCCTAGTGAATAACATCTCTGACATTGTTTTATTATCTACTTGCTGCAGATAGTAGAAAACATGGGGATCAATGGCAAATGATGTGAACGGCATATTCCTTACTTTTTCCAGCAAGTCAGCTTTGACTTTATGTACTTCTGCAGGTAAGCCACACAACTGAACAGTTTTTTTTGTGCTGTCATAAAAGATCCTTAAGCACGGATATTCTTTGTGAAGCTTCTCTTCTAGGTGGGTGTTGTGCAGAACAGCATACTTCCCTGGCATCAGTGACACAGAAATTTCAATGCTCTGGTTTGTCCTTTCACTTTGCTTCGTGGCTTTCTCCATGCATTTCCTCAAGTCTTTCTCTGCATTGCCCACTGCTGCCCTGTTGCCTGCAATCACCACCGTGTCCTCAGAAATATCAATTATGATCAAAGCAACATCTTTCACCAATCTGTTTTTCACTTCTTCCCAATTCTCTGAATTTACTTTACATTCTATAGCTGTGTAACGTCCCATGATAAGCAAGAACTCATTAGTAGCATCTCGCTTCCACGTCTTGATCAACTTCATCATTGGCTTTCTCAGCTTGGAGAGAGATGATGATGGGCACAACATAATTTCTGGATGTCCACCATCTCTCTGAGGCCATTTAAGCTCACAATGACAAACTGCCATTTCCTGGTTTATGTCTTGGATCAGTTTAGGCTGCCTTTGTAAAAACTGCCAGACATAGGGATCTAGTGGCACCTTGATAGTTGGTCTTGCTGCTCCATAGAGAGCTGTTCTCAGGGAGTGGTAATATGGATGCACAGAAATCTGTGTCTGTTCCAGAACATGCTGCTTTTCCAAGACAGAGTTTACATCTAGAAGTTAGCACATACAGAGACAAATGCACATATATTTAATTTCAAATCAAGACAATGACTCTGTTCTTAGAGCTCTTACATTGAATGAAGTAACTTTTTTTTTTTCCATTTGAAAAAGCTATTTTTAAGTCTCTCTGATTTCCAAACCACTCTGTAGGGGACCATATAAAAAGCTTGGCTCTGATTAGTTTGGTAAATATGCTTGTGCCTGTATTTACTTCTATGGCTACACCTTGCTCCCATTTCCCAAAGAAACCCCACCACAGAGAAGGGGCATATTGTTACTACTATGAAATTCTACTTACCCTCAAAGTAAAACTTTTTGTGCTATTGCATTTTTACTTTTTTTCCCTTTAATTGTTCTGGTTGAGATGGAATTATGATATTAGCAGGGACTTGAAACCACATTACAATGATCCAAACTACATATTGACTTAATGTACAAAATATTCTGAAGCAAATTCCAAGAGTCAGAAGAAAAACGATCACCTGGCAGATGACTTTAATTAGAAGTAAAGCAATTTACTAAGTCAGGAGCCTCCTAACACAGAGATATTTACCAGGGGTTGTGCTGGCACAGAAATGGGACAGGGATTCAACACAAGGAAGAGTAACAAAACTGTTCTTTAGCTCTGTTCTTCCCCAACAATGAACATATTTCACCTTCCTTAGTTTCCGAAATCTGTGAAAGCTTAAGTCACTAACGAACCCTGCTTCCTTTCTCTCATGGTTTAAGCCCAGGCAGCAACTAAGCACCAGCAAGCTGCTCACTCACTCCCCCTCCCAGTGGGATGCGGAGAATTGGAAAAGAAAAGCAGTAAAACTCGTTGGGTCATGGCAAGAACGGTTTAGCAACTAAAATAAAATCAAATGATAACAACAATAAGAAAATATTATAATAATACCGATAGTAATGAAAAGTAATGTTATGTAAAGAGAGAGAGAAACAAAACCCAGGAAAGCAAGTGACGCAGCCACCCACTGACTGATGCCTGAGCAGCCCCCGGCCAGCTCCCCCCAGTCTATATACTGAGCATGATGTTCTCTGGTGGGGAGTATCCCTCTGCCTGGTTCGGGTCAGATGCCCTGGCCATGCTCCCTCCCAGCTTCTGCTGCACCTGCACGTCAGCAAAGCATGGGAAGCCGAAAAGTCCTTGATTCCCTAGCAACAAGTAAAGACATCAGTATATTATCAGCATTTTTCTCATGCCAGCTCCCACACTGAATCCAAACCACAGCACTGTTCTAGCTACTGAGGAGGAAAATGCTTTCTATCCCAGCTGAAACCAGGACATGCCCCCACAAGTACAATTCACGTTGTATTGCAGACAAAAACCTCTAACAGGGAAACACCAGCAGTGGGAACCCACCCATGCACAAAGCAGGTATTAAAGTGAACCTTTGGGAAGCCCGAGCCAGAGCAATTTCGAAACCCCAGAGACGCAGCAGGATTTGTAACCCAGAGGACTCCGCAGGGACCGGATAGAGCACGCTGCCTCTGGCGGCCGCAAGCCAGCCGCCTCCTAGTGCCCAAATGGGCAGCGATTTTCTGCTGGGTACTCCACCTGGGAGCACTTTGGTCAGGCAAGGGACAGCGTTACCTCTGTGATGACAGAAAGTAATGATGGCCGAGCTCTCCTCTGGGAAGAGCTGGATGTCTGACACGGGTCCCCCTCCACTCTGCGTGCTCTCAAAGTAAACCGAGAGGTCGTCTGTGGAAACGCTGGCCGGGACATGTTCAGCCTTGATGCTCTGGGTGCATTCAAGAAGCCTGGCAGTCATTTTGAATTCTTTAACTCTCTTGTTTTGTGAACATTTTTGGAGAAATTTTTCAGTATCTGTAAACAGAAGAGCAGTATGAACTGACTATGTTTTCCTGGGTCATTATCAGCCCCAGCTATCACCTCTGGCAGAGAAGCGAGCTGAATCTACTTCCTGTATTTGGAGCAAAACTTTTTGGTGCCATATAACTCTGTGATGTAATAAAAAAAGGGGAAACACACTCTGCTAATCACTATCACTATGTCCCTGTTCACCTCTCATCTCTTGTATAAACTAAGCACTTCTCACTGTTCCATTCTTCTCAAATGGTGACTTCACACACTTCAATACTTTGCAGCACTTATCTTCACACTCAGTCCACTTCTAATTCTCCATCTAACCCAAAATAAGATAGAGACAACGAAGCATTCTCATGCAATTTCAATTAATGAAGATAGCACAATTTTCTTTTTTCAGAGTAGCATTTGGATCATGGGCATTGTCATGGAGCTGTATAGGAGACTTACATCTTTGAGAGACCTACAGTCCAGATACTTTTTAAAACTGAATCTCTAACAGAAGATGAATCAAGCTCTGAAAGCTATTTCACATATATATACACATGGAAATGAACAATGATGTTCATCCTGTCTTACCACCAATACTTTTGACAAAGGTAGCTACGGCAACATTTATTTCAGGTATCACTTCCACAGTGAAGTCGTCATCTACTGCCAGGCCGCTGATGTTCTCCAACAGCACACATAAGCACTTCAAACTGCAACCTTTTATGTTCTCAAACACCACTGAACATGAGGTCTTTGCAGACGTTTCCACGACGTTCTCCACAGAGCCAGCTTCCTCCTGGAGTTCACCACTTGGAACAAAACTCTCTGCTTTCTCCAAGGCTTCTGCATCACCTTCAACAGAAAAGAGACATAAGCCACATGATATATTAGTACACACTTTCTGGAATAAACAGATTCTGCTTACTCTTTCTCTCCTCTCCTTTCCCAAGAAAAGAGATTGTCTAACCAATCAAATACTGCAGAATATCCTGGGACATTCCGGTATACAAGAAAGTCCAGATGCAATATTCTGTGGGGCTGCAAGCAGCTTCTTCGACAGCACAAAAATAAACACAAGTAAGTCCAAGGTCACTGGTACATCTCTGGGTCAGAGACATTAACAAACTGAAATCCACTGAGATCACTGGCAGCAGCCGCTCAGGCACTGGAGAGGATCACGACAGACCCTGCAGCCTCCACATCGTTTCTGGGCCTGAGCGCAGGCATAACAAGCCCGAACACAGCGCAGGACATCTGCAGCTCTGGGTCACTCCATACAAAGCCTTCTGGTGGCCATCAGTGTGGCATGACAGTGCTGAGGGACCCGTGTGCACAGAAAGCTGTCAGAGACAACACAAATTTTTGTGGATAAAAAAAAAAAATATAACAGAGGTGCCCATTGAGTACCCCAGAAATTCAGCAGCTGCCAGAGGAAGGCCCATCTCCAGACCCTCCTGAATGCAGATGACATACTCTTCTGCCTGCCTGACAACTAAAAGTGTCTCCCAGGAGGGCAGCAATGCAACCATCCAACAAGTCACAGAAGACAAAGGTCACAGAGCACTGCAGGGTGGCAGGGGCCTGGCACAGGCCAAAGGGCACCCCAGGGTGCTCAAGATGGACACCTGCAAACAAAAGCAGCTATCCACTCCTTGCCCCAATGAACACAAGCTCCCCCTTTTGGTAAACTAGCACATCCCTGCACCATGGTGGTGAGATGAGCATCGACTGAAACCCCAGCGCTCACAGTGTCTGCCTCCAGGGCCACCATCTCTGGCTGTGGCAGAGGACACATAGGACTGAGGGCAGAGGAGCTCAGTGGAGCAGTTCAACATCTGATCAGGGATGGGGGTTGTGCATGGAAGGCCTCTGCTTGCTTTTGCTCAAAAACACTCCAAAATCCTCAGACAGCGCCCAACAGGCCAGAGGCAGCCCCAAGGATAGAGACGGAGACGTGGGGTGGGAAGGCTCTAACAGGCAGCAGAGCAAACAGGCTGGCTCTGCCCCCTCGCCAGCTGTACAAGCTCTCCCAAGGTACAAGAACAACTGATACCAAACCCATAGAATTTGCAGATGACCTACCAGCCTAAGCCAAACAAAAGGAAAACAAACAAAATAACAGCAGAAGCAATAGCTCCACAGATACTAGTTATGAATTTCTAGATCACCGACAGAAATCATTTGCTCCACTATGTCCAAAGTTCAAAAAAACTCAACCTGATTTAGGCTGACCCAACAAAGCTATTAAAAGCAGTATCTTGAGATTTTCGGGGTCCTCTGTAGTATAATAAAATCCACCTGGTGACAAGTTTGAGTACCTGCTTTTTAAAGGAGAAAAAACACCCAAAACTGCACTGAACAAGACTTCATAGGGAAAGGAAATGCTAAGAGGGAATTACTGAAGAACTTTCTGATTAACAGGTCTGTCTTGGCGCCAAGTATTGACTCTTCGTGGATCCAGATATATCTGGGTGTTTTCTAGGTTGTACTGTTTTCTAGATTGCTTTCTGAATCATGAAACTTAGCAGAACATAGCTCAGTGAGGGCCTAGCTGGAGTCACTGAGGTACTGGGGAGATGCAGCACTGGCCTTTACAGGCTCCCCTAGTTGTAGGGAGCACAAAGCCACCAGGCTGGGTCTTAAGACTTTCAATCTAGGTGTTTCTACACAGATCTTATCGTAGAGCAGTTATGCTGGGTAAGGGAACCAAACCCCTTTCTGGAGATGCTGCTCTGATTAAAAGGCTTTTTTAGAAGCTAAAACCAAGCACATGGTTTAAGTCTGGCAAGGTGAACTCCATCCTTAGTGATCAAGTCTACAGCATCCCTGGTGAGGCATCGTCCCTTGTATCACCTGAGCCAGGCTGCCAAGCTCAGAAACTTCCAACACCTGTGTGTTGAGAAGAGCACCAACATCTTCGTTCTGTGAAGAACTGGCACACCGAGTGATAGATAATATTTTACCTTTTGTTTGAAGGCTGCTTGTGGCATTCAGAGCCTAAAACAAAAAGAAAGCAAAATATCAGTGACTGATTTGACGCTTTCACCCCTATTTCAAACCTCTGGTTAGGATTACCAGTTTTATTCACCTTTGTGGGAACTAATTTTTCTTCAAATGTCTCCTCTTTAGCAGCTAGTGCTGTTTCAGGCTCTGTGACAATCAACTTCAATTCTTCTTTTGGTCCCATATACAACTTATGAGACCGTCTCTTAAGAACTCGTTGCCTCACTAAATAAAACAAAAAACCCCAGTGATGATCTGAACGGAAATACAACTAAATTATGTAGCACTTTTCCACCATTACATTAGGATGCATACACTGACCACAAAATGAAAGAGTTTTAAACTCATAATACTAATACAACATAGAGTCATAGAACGTATTGGGTTGGAAGCGACCTTCAAAAGGTCCCTTCATACACGAGGCTTTCCTCCTGAAAATAACCAGAAGTGCAGCAGAGGATATTATTTGGGAAAAGTCCCACCAGAGGTGCAGAGCTCAGCTCCACCGCACATTTCCTGGCTGGTGCCTGGCAGACAGCCCCGACCTGGGGCTGCAGCACGAGGGTCCCAGCCCCAGCCCCATCCCTTGCACCAGTGTCCAAATGGTTTGAGGCTCTATGTCCTGAACTTACCAGCTGGGCAAGTCAGCAACTGGGAAGCATGATAAAGCAGAAACAAAAAGTGTATGTATGTGTTTATGTACACATTCAACACAATCACAGCTAAATGCTTTCCACCTTACTGCAAGTTCATGTAGATACATGTATATTATTTATGTAATATTTTAAATATATATATAACT
>NW_008609469.1:0-1696 GCF_000691845.1 Merops nubicus
GTGGGTAGAGTCACCCGATGTGAGCTCTCGACCTGTGCCAGAGGCCGTGATGCCCTGAGAAACATCACCAGGGGGTCACCCGGCCAGACTCTGGGGCAAGGAAGGGGTGACGCTGCCAGGAGGGTGAGCTGGGGTCCCAGGCCCTGAGACCAGGCAGCGGCACTGCTTAAAAGTGGGACCACAACCCTCCATGCATTGACTCTCCCTGTGGCTCAGCATCCAGACACCTCCAAGCTACGGGGCAGCACCAGCTCCTGCCCCACGGGGGTCCCTGCGGGGTCGGGGCTGCTCTTACCTCCAGCTCCCTGGGGCTGTGTTCGGCCTCACTCCCACTTGCAGGACCAGAGGGGTGATTTGGGACTAAAATCCCCTTTTTCCTTCCTGTAGATCACAGTGCAGACCAGCTCCCAGCCTCACTGAGCCAAACTGGATTTCAGGCGGTGATCTGTCAGGTGAGATGCTGCGTCCCTCTGCTCCATCCCCAGGCTGTTCAGGCCACACGGGCCCACTGAAACTGGCTAAGCTGCCATAGAAAAGGTTTTGTGTTTAATGGGATATTTGCCAGCAAATTCAAGCCACGAACACTATATATTTCTTTATTTGTAAAGGTGTTTGAAGTCCTTGAATTCACCCTTTGGCCACCTTAAATCTAGTTTCTAATCCCCAGCGCAGTTAATCAAATCCTCAGTGGTTTGAATTATGAGATACCTGGGGGGGATTTATAGCTTGTATTGCTGATTATACCTTGACTTTATTATATTGCAAATATCTAACTTATGGTCACGGCTGAGATTTACAATCCTCAGGTAGGTGCTTAGGATAACTTTTAGCAACTCCAGATGTAATTGGAGGTGACTGATGGGGCTGTCGGCACAGATAAACATGTAATCTGTAAAATGTTAAGACAGGGAAAGAAGCAGCAGAATAGGTGAAAAGGGTGAGTCAGCCTTAAAAGAATTAATAATGGAATTAGGTGTATTGCTGAGCAAGGCCCTGGGAAACCTGGTCTGGCTGAGGCATCCCTGCCCAGGAAAGAGTTTCAGGTTTGTTGGTCTCCAGAAAACACCAGGATTTAGATCTTTGTTCCTTCTTGCTCTCAGCTGAAGGTGTTTAGGGTTTGAAATAGCCCTGGAGAGGTGGAAAGGGCAATAAACAGAAATTGGGGTACTCACAGAGCTGGCTTCTGCCCCCCAGCTTGGGGGGGGATTTGTGCCTGTGGCTCTTTTGGTCCTGACCGGTGGTTTCTCCCCTCGGAGGAGCAGCAAGTCCCCTGTGGCCACCTGCCCCTGGGCCAGCATGACGAGCGAGGTGGTGGAGAACGAGTTTGAGTTTTACTCCAAGGCAGAGAAGTACTGGAAGGATGTGCCCGCCACGGTGGACGGCATGCTGGGGGGCTACGGCCACATCTCCAGCATCGACATCAACAGCTCCAGGAAGTTCCTGCAGAGGTTTCTGCGGGTAGGTGGCACGGTGTGTCAGGCTCCCAAAGCCCTGCCCTTCCCCCAGCACGGAGCTGCTCCGGGGGATCCCTTGTCGCCTGCGTGCTGGGAGAGCTTTGCCCCGCAGCGGGTCCCCCATACCTCAGTCCTACCCCGTGTGGTTCCCCCGTGGTGGGCTCCAGCCCCTCGTGGTTGTCGTTGCAGGATGGTCCCAACCGGACGGGGACCACCCGTGCTCTGGACTGCGGGGCGGGCAT
>NW_008609469.1:1858-2531 GCF_000691845.1 Merops nubicus
GGATCCAGTGGGTCATCGGTGAGAGGCGCTGGGCTTGGGGGGTTCTCGCCAGCCCGTCCTCTCTCCAGCTTCCCCCGAGGGGTGGGTGCCCCACGCACTGGGGAGAACACCTTGAGGTCTGTGTGAAGGATGAGTATCACAGCATGGGTGGGGGGCCAGGGAGCTGCCCTCTGTGAGCACTGCAAGGGCAAGACCCCACTGCAGTGTGGGGTCTCTTCCCCCAAGCCTTTGTTGGCCAGGGCAAAGGTGGGGGGCTGGATGAAATTGGATAGCACCCGTGGGACACAAGTTGGACACCCCCAAGCTAAAGCTTTCACCTGCAAATGGCTGCCTGGTGGAGAAGGGATCCCAACCGCAGCCTCCGTTCCCTCCCCTGGTCACCCCCTGTCCCCTAACCCCTGCTCTGCCCCTCCAGGACACCTCACTGACAACCACCTCTCCGACTTCCTGAAGCGGTGCCGCGCCGGCCTGCGGCCCAACGGCATCGTGGTCATCAAGGACAACATGGCTCAGGAGGGCGTGATCATGGACGATGTGGACAGCAGCGTCTGCCGGGACCTGGCCGCGGTGCGCAGGATCATCCGCCGAGCCGGGCTGCACCTGCTGGCCGAGGAGCGCCAGGAGAACTTCCCCGACGAGATCTACCACGTCTACGCACTCGCCATGAGATGGG
>NW_008609469.1:3043-6297 GCF_000691845.1 Merops nubicus
TCAGCTTCTGGTGCTTGGGGTGGGGGAGGATCTCCTGTAAACCCGTGAGCAGGTCTCCCACACATTCAGCAGAAGAGAGAGTGGATGTCATCTGGGTCCCCCGTGTCCTCCTCCAGGGATAGGGGTAACCCAGACAAAGCCCTGGGCTCAGGGACCCCGCTCTGAGCTGCCCCCACACACCCCAGCCCGTGCCCTCCACCCCAAACACTGCACACTGCAGCTGCTCCTCCAGCACCCCACCCCCTCCTTGGCTGCACCCACACTGCTGTGCCTGAGCCTGGCTTGTGCCAACCTGAGCCCAGTGCTGGCACAGCTGCTTGCCAGGGGGGTGAGCCTGGGCACAGACCCAGGATCCAGCCAGCTCCCTCCATCCCCCCAGAGCCCTCTCCTCTGCCCCAGCTCCCCCACAGAGGCCAGCCCCTTGTCGTTATTATAACAGGCCTCATTTAATTGCTCATTTCCCATGCCAGACCCCAGGGGAGTATTTGATCACATGATGATGATTATTATTATTATTTTTAAACATCAGTTCCTCACGATGCACAGCTCTGGTTCCACAGCATGGGAGAAGGTAAAACTCAGATGCTGCTAGGAGGGTGATGGAGACAACCCTTGTGCAGCCAAACTGCTGGGGAATCCCAGATCCACCTGCCCCAAACTGTACCTACTCAGAACAGATTTTTTTTCCCCTCATCCTCTTTTACATCTGTCCCCCATGATAAGAAAAATCCAAACCAACAAAAATGTGGTGGGCTCAGCTCTGTGAAGTCTTTGGCACATTCTGTGTGCAGGTTCCAGTGACAGCTTGGAAAGAAAACCCCCAAGTCCTGCTGCAATTCCGTGTTCCTAGGAAGGAGGCACTGGAGACCATGATGCTGGGAGCACTCAGCAAGGAAGAGCCAAGGAACAGGGAGGGAGGCACAAGGCACTCAGCAGTTACCTGCCAGCTCCTCATCCTTGCACAAGGAACACACCATGAAGCATCTGTTTGTTTTGGAGCCCAGCACCTCAGATGTCCTTGGTGGGTGATCCTCTGTGCTGGGAGGATGGGGTGCTTGAGGGTGAGGAGCAGCTGTCCACCACCACCCCCACCCCCCTTCCCTTCCCCTCGCCCTTGCCCTGCTGCTGATCTCAGAAGCCCAGGTGGGTGAAGAAATCATCCAGATCCACGTGGAGATGCCAGACCTGCCTCCACCACCACCAACCCCCTTCCCTTCCCCTCGCCCTTGCCCTGCTGCTGATCTCAGAAGCCCAGGTGGGTGAAGAAATCATCCAGATCCACGTGGAGATGCCAGATCTGCCTCCACCAGGACCACAGGCAAGCAACCAGGATGCTGTCTCCTGGCACAGGGAACACCTCCCAGCACCCCAAGGCATCTCACAACTCCACTGCTCACCTAAGGCACCGCTCCACCCACCGCAGTGCTGGAAAGAGAGAGGACAGGCTGCCTGTCCAGTCCCACCACCCCAACTGCCCCACCAGTCCCCACCAGGCCTTTTTCTGAAAATCCACACAAACCAGCCCCAGAATCCAGCTCCCTGATTCCTGGGGGTTCTCTTTACCCCAGGGAGCCACAGGGCTCTGCCCATGTCCCCATGATGTGCCCCAGAGCAACCAGACCTCCCCAGACATGCATGCAGCCCCATGTCCAAAAAAAGCACCCAGAAAACACCACAGAGAGGGGCACCATCAGCAGCACTGGCCAAGCCGTGGGCACACGGACAGCAACACCTCCTGCTGCACAGAGAACTGTCCCAGAGCAGGGATCTGGGGGCTGCAGGCACCCCACGACTGTGGAAGGGGCAGATGGAGAGGCATTAGCCATGCTCAGAGGTCCTCGTGCCCAGCAGCAGTGTGGTCAATGAGGAGGTACCACTTCAGCCTGTCTGGAAGAGGTAGAGCCTTGATTTTGACATCTACTGGCCACGGTTTAAGGCGCTGCCGGATAAACACCCTGCAGAGATGTTTCAGTGCCTGCGGGGAGTGCTCCAGCTGCTTCAGAGAGGAGAAGAGAGTCCTGATCTTCTCCCCGTGGTACCTACAGCTGCTAGTGTTGACCTCAAAGTTGCTGGGCAGCTGGATAGCTTGTGAACTGGCCATCATGAGCTCCAGCAGGGTCTGACCCTTCTGGATGAGGTCTGTAGAGAAGCTGTCATCTTCAGAGACACTGAGGTGCGAGCAGAGGCACTCGAAGACGATGTGAAAGCCCGACCAGCAGGAGGGACCGTGGAGGGAGCAGTTGTAGGCAGCACCCGACTCCAGCAAGAAACGCAGCAGAGGGAAGTGGCGTTTGAAGCCTTTGAAGCAGAGGTGGGTGAGGGACTCGGGGGCCGGGCACTCGCTGGGGTTGGCACCGTGGGCCAGCAGCAGCTGCGTGACGCGGAAGCAGAAGCGGCTGATGACACGGGGCTGCTGCACACCGTCTCTCCCAGCAGGAAGATGATGTAGGTGAAGACAGTGTCACCATCTCTGGTGGTGGCCCTGACGTCTGCACCTGGACAGAGGGACAGGGAACGTAAGTGGCGTTGAGGCCAGGACAGACTAGCTCTGGGCTGGGCTTTATTCTCACTCAGGTGAGGGCATAAAGGAGCTGGAAGGGGAGCAGCCAGCACAACGAACCAGCCAGCACTAGGTTGGAGAGGTTGTGTGAGCAGAAGAAGGTTGCCCTCACCTCCCTCCAGCAGGAGACTGATGCTCTCTGTGTTGTGGATCTGGACACCATCACTGCTGGCCAGGGCGTGCAGCAGCGTGGTCTTTCCTGCAACAGAGCAATCAGGCAGATGAAGAAAGGGTGGCACCCCAAAAGGCAGGGAGGAAAACAATCCACCCCACTAACCGGATAGGGAGGGACAACCCTGCTCCTTCTGGCAGGCTTCTGCTGTCCCTCTGATGGTGCACAGCTGTGGGGACAGGGTCTCAAACCACACATGCAGGGCTGATGGTGGCCCCAGAGGGCATGTGTGCCACAGCAGAGAGAATTTCAGAGCATGTAGGCACCACAGGGCTATGGAGGCACAGCCCCATCCCATCTCCCATGGACTGTGCAGGGCTGGTTTCAGCCCTCTCTGCCCCCAGAACAGTGGTGCACCAGGAGCAAACACAGAGCCCCAGGGAGGGTCCGCAGCCCACGCCCACCTTCCGAACCCCTCTGTAACCAGAGCGCTTGCAGCAGCGGGAGGGAAGGACCCAGACCCCGAGCCCTGCTCCAGCCCACCCCCGAGGACCCGCTGCTGGGAGCACAGGGCCCCCCGTG
>NW_008609469.1:6331-6975 GCF_000691845.1 Merops nubicus
ACGCGGCGCCAGCCGCTGGAGACCCGGCAGCCGCTCGGGCTCCTCGCTGGCCAGGTCGAGGGGACTGCTCTCGTGGATCTGCACAGAGCAAGGGGAACACCAAACACCACTGCTGAGCAGGAAAGACTATCTGGGAGTCTCCATAACGTCGCTTCCTTGTAGCCAGCGTAGGAGCGTATTTGAACTCATCCCCAAAAATCAAAGTGAACTGTCCCTGGCACGCCCACAGGGAGACGTCAGCCTGCCCCAGCCTCCCCCCACCCACAGCTCCACAGCAGAGGCAGGTCTGCTTGGCTAAAGGCAGCCTGAGCCTCTGCCACAGCGCCAGAGCGCTACGGACACCTGGCACAGGAGGTGGCCGAGGTGGGGCGCAGGGCGGGCTGTCCCCACACCCCCAGCCCCAGCAGTAAGTCCCAGGGGCTCGGCCCGTACCCGGTCTCTGCGGTTGATGTCTGCCCCGTGGTGCACCAGCAGCTCCACCACGTCCGGCTGGTTGCGCAGCACCGCGATGTGCAGGGGGGTGTAGTAGGTGACTGGATCTGAGGACAAAAAACGGAGTCAGAGGGAGCAAAGGGCCTCCCCAGACCGGCCCTGGCACCTGCCAGAAGTGGACGGGGGCAGCTGGGGAGGGCCCTGAGAACCCA
>NW_008609469.1:7031-8418 GCF_000691845.1 Merops nubicus
GGGGCGTCAAATGGCCCCCGGCCATGCCCTGTCTGCCCCTGGGCTGGGTTCAGATGAGGGCTGCCACAGGCACATCCACGCCACCCCAGCAAGGAGCCGGGGGCTGAGCTGGCAGCACCCCCCCTTTCTGCCCCAGCTATCACCACCTCCTGGGGCAGCTTCTCACCGGCTGTCCCCTCCTGGGCAGCCCCAGCCCCTTCCCACCAGCCTTACCTTCAAAGCTGAGGTCAGCGCCGAACTCCAGCAGGATTTCTGCAGCAGGGACGAGCCCCAGCTCGGTGACCTTCAGCAGGGCATAGCTCACACCTTCCTGATAAAACGGGGAGTGGGCCTCCCTCTCCAAGACTTGCCTCACAGCCGAGAGCTGGCTCCTGTCACTGCCCAGACAGGCAGGGCTCAAGATACACAAAACCGACCAGTTACTCAGCTGAACAGCACACGTGCAAGGGTCAAAGTAGCAGCAGAGAAGAAGAATAATCCCTGGTCTCCCATCATCTTGTCACTGCCAGGTTGGCAGCAGAAGCAGGGCCACAGCTGAACCCCAGTTTAGGTTCTGTTGCTACAGGTCAGGCAGCAAGGGCCGTTGCTGGGGAGCACACAGACCCCTGCGTGTGCTCTTCTCCACCCCACGTTCCCAAAGAACAGCAGCAAGGGGTGGATCTGTGGGACACGCTGGGGTGTGTCTCAGCCAGCACCGTGCCTGAGCTCGGCCACATCACCGAGCTCCAGCAATCACCCCCTGGAGCACCAAGCGAGTGCTCAGCATAGAGCTCTGCCCACAGCCCGTCTCAGTACCTCTCGAGGGCGCCCTGCTCCACGTCCTGTATCGCCAGCAGCCCCAGGATCTCGTCCACCAGCGGCTGGTACTCGAAGATGATCCTGCGGAAGCCGTGCAGGAAAGGCATCGTGCTCTGCTCTGCACACAGGCTGCCCAGGGGCCTCCAGCATGGCACTGGCGTCCTCCCCACGCAGGACTCTGCTGCTGCCTGGCTTCCAAAGGACTTCTCAATGCTTTTAAAACAAACAAGCCTTCCTAAGCAGCTTTACCTTTAGAAACAAAGCTACGGCCAGCCTGCCTTCCTCCCTCGCTTTACGTGTTTCTAAAGGGCAACAAAGCCCCGCGCAGGGATCTCCCCCCACACACCACGGAGGTGCGATCGAATTATCTCCCAGCCGCAGGCCGGGTTATCGGGGCAAGGGGAGCACCGGCCAGGCACAGCCCGGGCTCGGGCAAACCCCAAACAACCTCACGCACTGGGGTGCCGCGGGGAGCACGGCCACAGCACAGAGGGGCTCCGGGGTGCCCGCGACCGGCAGACCCCTGCCTGCTTTTTCGGGGGGAGAGCAAGGCTGGAGCAGCCCCAGCACGGTCGGGGGCCCCGCTGCG
>NW_008609470.1:0-2826 GCF_000691845.1 Merops nubicus
TGCACCGAGGGGGTTTCTTTTTCTTCTAGCTTGGTACAAATCCCCTTTCTCCAGCTCTTTCTCCGGCTCCTTCTCCGGCTCTCCCCCCTCGCTACCCAAATACTGTCGCGCTATTCGCCACATGTTAAGTTCTTGTCATCCCAAGGATATTACTCGCACTATCATACCGAAGGGTTCGCAATGCTGCGTTTTTCCCTCCAAGGCTTGCTCTATTAGCTCAGCCTTTATCCGCAGCCATAGGCGCTTATCGAAAACATCCTGCGGGGTCGAAACCAACCCCCGAGCCATCATCCATTGGATGCATGCCCTGGCAGGGCTTGAGTCCAGTTTCAAGCCCGCCTCCACAGCTAACGCTTTCAGTACCTTAACGACATGCTCCGTGTCCGACTTCGGCTAGCAAGACAGTGCCCGCACACGGGTTCCTGCCCGTGGCCGCAGACGAATCACATCGGGGTCACCAAGTGTCGTTACTGACACCCGAACCCCGGGATCTCTGCCACCCAACCTCTACCGTTGGGTACCATCACAGACACAGGTTCCAATGTGGAAGATGCTGCAAATGGCGTTTATTGCGTCGCTGCATTTACTTATATATGACAAGCCACGCCCACAACGCCCCTCGTGGGCGGTCTAAGCTTTCCGTTACATCGTGAGATCTTCCGCACGCCAATCCCTGCCTAGGGCGGGCTCTGCTCACCACAACACTTACCCATGTTGCGACCATTATTGCTTTGTCTGGGAAGGAACCAACTACTTTGTGCTGATTCTCCCACATCCTGCTCTTGCGTCCCTGCCCTATGTGCTGCAAATAGTTGCAGCACCTCCAGTGCTGACACAATCAAGCTCTGTGGGCAGCAAACGGTTGCTGCCATCCCAGAGGGGTCTTATCACCCAATAAACAGTGGGCGAGGCTGGTTACGCCCTCACTTGATTGCCAGGGGAGGGGTGCGAACACCGTGAGTGACCGCTGGCATCTTTATGCCTCGTTCAGATAAGGCGCTGGGGCTCTTGGCTCTGCCCTCTGCCCACTCCGCCTCAGCAGCCCGCCCAACAGCTGCCAGCCCCCAAGAGCCAGCTAGATGCCGTCTTGCCTTCAAAAAACTCCCAAAAAGAGCTCCTTGCCAGTCCTTTTTGCCATAAATTCCCTCCCCAGTGTGGGTCTACCTACACTGGAGCTGGTCTCCTCGCTGAGTGGAGTTTTTTAGTTGTTATTCTTAGATGATACTGTACTAAAAGGAATATTAATGCATAGCAAGTAGACATTAACCACACAGTCATAGAATCATAGAATGCTTTAGGCTGGAAGGGACCTCTAGAGGTCATCTGGTCCAACCTCCCTACACAAGTAGGGACATCTCTACCTAGGTCAGGTCGCTCAGAGTCCCATCAAGCCTGACCTTGAACGATTCCAGGAATGGGGCCTCTACCACCTCTCTGAGCAGCCCATTTGAGTGATCTATCACTATTAAAGAACTTTTTTTTAATATCGCGTCTAAATCTATCCTTTCCTGGTTTAAAACCATTACTCCTTGTCCTATCATTACAAACCCTTTTGAATAGACCTTCCCCTGCCTTCATGTAGGCCCCCTTCAGGTACTGGAAGGTCACTATAAGGCCCCCCTGGAGCCTTCTCTTCTCCAGGCTGAATAGCCCCAACACCCTCAGCCTGTCTTCATACAAGAGATGCTCCATTTCCCTGATCATTTTGGTGGCCCTCCTCTGGACACAGTCCAATATGTCTACATCCTTCTTGTGCTGGGGGCTCCAGAACTGGATGCAGTATTCCAGGTGAGGCCTCACCAGGGCAGAGTAGAGGGGCAGAATCACCTCTCTTGATCTGCTGGCCACAGTTCTTTTTATGCAGCCGAGGATGTGATTTGCCTTCTGGGCTGCAATTGCACATTGGTGGCTCACGTCCAGTTTTTCATCCACCAGCACTCCCAAGTCCCTTTCCACAGTCTCTCCAGTATATCCTCTCCCAGCTTATACTGATAGTGCTGGTTACCCCAGCCCAGGTGCAGGACCCTCATAAGGTTCAACATAAGGTTCATCTGGGCCCACCTTTCCAGCCTATCCAGGTCCCTCTGGATGGCCTCCCGTCCCTCTAGCATATCAACTGCACCTCCTGGTTTGGTATAATCTGCAACCTTGCTGAGTGTGCACTCAATGCTGCTATCAATATAATTCATGAAGATATTAAACAACACTGGTCCCAGCACAGACCCCTGAGGGACACCACTCATTACCAATCCTCCATCGAGCCATTGACCATCACTCTCTGGATGCGGCCATCCAGCCACTTCTTTATCCACTGAACAGTCCACCAATTGAACCTGTAATTCCCCAATTTAGAGACTAGGATGTTCTGGAGGACCGTGTCAAAGGTCTTGCAGAAGCCCAGATAGATGACATCCATAGGTCTTCCCTTGTCGACTGATGCAGTCACTTCATTGTTGAAGGCTGCTAGGTTGGTCGGGCAGGACTTGCCCCTAGTAAATCCATGCTGACTACCCAGGATTACCTCCCTGTCCTCCATGTGCCTTAGCGTGTCTTCTAGGAGGATCTGTTCCATGATCTTCCCAGGCACAGAGGTGAGGCTGACAGGGCAGTAGTTCCCAGGGTCTTCTTTACCCTTTCTAAAGATGGGCATGATGCTACCCTTTTTCCAGTCACTAGGGACTTCAGCTGACTGCCATGATTTTTCAAATATTATGGAGAGTGGCTCAGGAAGTGCATCAGCCAATTCCTTCAGTACTCTGGCATGTACCTCACCAGGTCCCATGTGATATAAGGGAACTGAAGTAAAGTAGAAAATTTATAAAACTA
>NW_008609471.1:0-21683 GCF_000691845.1 Merops nubicus
AATGATTCTATGATTCTATGATCTTTTTATGATGCTCTTTTCTGCTGCAGGCACATGGAGGTGAAAGCCACTGGAGGGGCTTCCTAGACAAACCAATCTGGCCTCAGGAGCTCTCTAGAACTTAATATAAGTGGAGACTGGGAAAGAACTCAAAGCAAGTCTTAGACAAGTTGACACTTCACGTTTTTGCCTGGCTGTCTGCTTGTGGCTAGTGTTGGAGATGGCAGACTAGTACTGAGGAACAATTGCCTGAACTAGTATCCTGTGCTCCATGATGAGCAAAGAGCTGTCCTTCTCTACAAGGTGAAGGAGCCCCACAACACTGAAAAGCAGATTTCTTCCAACTGCTGGATCTAAATTCTACTAGGTACCTATAGAGATAGCAGAGAGAGGAATAATTATTTTATGCTGAATCTCCTATGTAAGAAAATTATCAAATAATCTCTTTAATGTCTGCACTTAAAATCTAGCCACCTGACTTGATAACCACAAGGAGGAGAGGCTACACTTTTCCTATAACAACTTGTTTTCAATCAAGCAAGCAAAATTTTTGCAAGAGCAGTATGAGTTGAACAGAAAATATTTGATTACCTCAAGAGCTGCCAGTGTCTGATTCTTTTTTCCTAAATGACATAAGTAATGTCTTGGGCAGGAAATACAAATACTTCTACTTTTTATTTTTAACATTATTCATGGGCTGAAACAGCTTGAAATTGAAACGATGAGAGGAGTTAGAATTATGGAAAAGCACCACTTCAATTTACAGTATAGAAACAACTAAAACTGCCAACTGAAATGCAGTTTGCCAGCGTACAGAAGGCAGGGAGCATGTGTAGTGTGATGCAAAGAACACTGAAACTTTCTTGTAAATCACCCTGCCTTTTAAAATTCAAGTCTTTATCTCTGGCAAGTAGTATGCTTCTGAAGTATTACCCCATGCCTGAAATTACTGTACCTAATAAATATTGTTGTCTGTTTGCTGAAGAAGCTGTGAGGAAGGTGAACCAGGCAAATTGCCCAAGAACAAACAGCTCATGCTGTAGCTCTGGGGTGAATGTGGCAGTTGCTTTTGCACCTTGCTTGTGAGCCATCTAGGCAAGGATTCTAAAATTTCCAAGTTCTTTAAAAATCAGATGCAATTACTAAATCTCAAATGGCTTTATGAAAGGTCGCTACCTTCACACTTGCTTTACAGGTGGTTATAGATATACTTGCTAAGTCCACAGAGCAGGAACAACAAGAATACATCTTACATTTTCTATCCCCTGCTCTGAAAGTGGCTTTAAATTGTAGTAGTGTTGCCTGTCTAGCAATTGTCCCCAGCAACCTCTTGGTCTGAGCTATTAGCTACCAGTGAATGAGTGTATGTGCTGCAGCTTTAACCTCAACTTTGGGTTCTCATTTCTGACGTTTCTTTCAATACCTTTGTCGGTTTCTTTTTTTAACTACCACTGAGAATTTGGTTTGTGGTTTGTTTTTCTTGGTTTGTTTGTTTGGTGTTTGTTTTGTTTTGTCTTGTTTTGTTTTTCCCCAAAGCTGTCTCACTTTTGGGCTGTATCTCAAGGATAAAACTGGTTATATTTTTACATCTCATGCGCAATTTTTTGGTCATGACAATTCCTTTCATCCTGAAAAATATTATTTTAGAAAAATTAATTTTAAAACTTAGCAGCAACTTGGAATATTTTTTGTCTGTAGCAGTTCCAAAGAAATACTAGTTGTCAGCTTGTCTTGAAGGCTGCAACAGTAATCAGCACCTCCAGGTAATGGCTTCTGATTCACTTCTGTATAAAATGTTGCTGAAAACTCATGATCTGGCTCTTCTTTTTAGGCAAACAAAGGAAAATGCTAGGGAAGAGAAAAGATGAAAGCATTTTCTTCCCCATTGGAGTAAGCGCTGTGAAAAGGGATGAGGAGATGTCAACGTGATCCTGAACTTGCTGAGGATGAGCAAAGGGACACTGTTGTTGTGCCTCTCCAAAGGAGCTGTCACCTCACGTTATGATGCTATGCTATGGCAAGCTGCCACCCCTCACATGGGAATACTTTGAAGTGAACAGCCTAGAAGTGATTCAACTTTCCAGGCACACCAGCTTGGATAATGTCAGAGAAGGGGTGGGGGGAAAGGAAAGACGCTTACTTGTCAACATCAAGAGAATAAATAAAAAATTAACTAAACCTTTCCCATCTGCTATGTGACTAACTTGAAAATTGACCTAGTGGCTTTTAACCTTTCTTTTTTTGTCAAGTTTTTGAGAGCGAAAAAGTTTTAAAACATGCCTTTAAAACTCAACTTGTGTAGTTGAAGATGCAGTCAACTTCTCTCCCTTCTTTCCAGAAGGCATCTGAGGGAGGAGATGGAACACATGCACCACTATGATACCTACAGTGACCTGGGGACTGTGTGAAGAAGTGTTATTCCTAGGGACTTAGACTTCCCTGAGACTACTTCTTAGGGAAGAAGTGTGGTCACTGACACTACCCAGCATGGAGGCCACTTCCCTAGGTGCTATGGATCATGTGGGCCTTTGGAAGTCATGCTCCCTCTCCATCTTCCTCTTCATGTCTGTGGGGCAACAACTGTGTCCCAAGAGTCTTATGGCTTGGAGCTGAAGGTCCTTTGCCCATGTACAGCAGTGTCTGGCATAAGGAGGTCCTTCAGCTTCATTTTTTTTCATCTAGCACCATTCCAGATGTAGTTTCTAATGAAATAAAGCTGTGATGAATACACTGCAATGATGATGACTAGCTTATCTGATCTGAACAAGACAGCCTCTTCCTCTGTAAGTGCCTCAATGGAAAAAGGCCCTTTCTCTATTGGAAAAAAAAAAATAGTGCTAAGAGTACTTCAGAGAAAGCCTTTGAACTGGCCTTAAACCTGCTATCTATCAGGCAAAAGGGAGCCCAGGGAAAGGTACAAGAAACCAAACTTCTTCTCTCCATCTAGCTGATGAGGAAAAGTTGGCCATGCCAGTTGGCTGCTTTGGGTGAGAGAGTGTGAGGCACAGTGCAAGTTCTCATGCAATGAGAAGAGTGGGTGGAAACTGTGCTTTGCCTTGCTGATGGGCTTGTCCTCCTGACCAACTGAAAATGTGCAGCTAGGCAGTGAGTTTACTAGCAGGACAAGAGATTTCTGCTTGCTTGCTTGCTTGCTCTGCTTGCAAGGTGAGACAACGACTCCCATCTTATAGACCTGCAAGGCTCCATCTTCTCCTGATAGCTGCTTGAGCACAAGTGCTGCAAACACAAACAGTTCACGCTGGGAGTGAAGACTGTCCAGTAGTGAAGAGATCAGCTGGGAGCATCATGTAACTTTTGACAGTGCTGCATGATGTTTGACTTTGCACACTGAATTTTCATCCATTTTTAATAGCTCATGATTTTCAAATGAATTTGTAATTCGAAGTTTTTGTGATGGATTAGGTAAACTGGATTTCAAGGGGGGTGTACACAAGAAAATCTACATAAACATGAAAAATAAACTGGTAAAAATATCTCAGGCTTGGCCATAACACAACTCAGCTGCTGAAAGGGCATAGTTGGATCTAGCACCATAAGAAGTAGAGTATTTTTTCAGTAATATTCAGGACCTCTTTCACAGGACTCTGCTAAACATGGTATGGAAAAAGCTATCCCTGAGGTGACAGTATTTGTTTTATAGTGAAAATATGAGATTGGTTTATCTTTCCTTTCCTAGATTCTAGTGCTCTTCCTTTTGTACTTATCACACAGCTCTGAGTCTTTTTTGCATCTTTGCAGCCTTGGATTTGATGGATTTGATTCATCAGTATGTTTGAGTTTTTTCTTGGTCCTTACTGCTACTCCCACGGTCTGAAATATTTTAAAATACATCTTGTTATTGTTAATAAAAGCTCAAGCACACCTCTTGTTTTGAACATTAATGTTCAGGTTTCAGATATCTGTGAATGTTTAAAATAATTTAAATTGAGTGTAGTTAGTAACTCTTAGGGAAAGGGTGGAAAATGTTATATGCAACAAGAATATGCTTTGACTATATGACTACAAAAAAAAAATGCATAAATTTCAGAGGAAAATCACAGCACTTTGAGCTGAAACTAAATCTTGTCTGTGTCTCATTACAAGACACAGATCTGTTTAGTTTTCTATTTAACATCTATTATTTTTACATTATAGAACTGACCATGCTCTCCCTGCCCTGGTCAAATCTCTACCAAGCCAAGCAAAACCCTTCTTCTAGTCTTCCTTTATAAAATGTAAAATCCCTTCTTCTACCCTTGCCACCTGACATGTTAGAAATAGGATTTATCTACAAATGTTTATTCTTTTTTATCCTATATTCTAACAATGTAAATATTTGACTTCACAGTTGTGAAATTAGTATAAAGTTCACTGTAAAAACTTGGCCTAATTAAAAACATCAAAATATGTGTCATCTGTGTGTATGTACAAGGGGCTTGGTTAGAATTAGCTACCTACAAATATTCCTGAGCTTGATCCAATGCCTCTTTATTCCGTTTTGCAGAATATTTTTCGAAGGTGGATTTTGCAGCAGGTACAATAGCACTTACATAAAATTAGATAAGAAGAAAGAAGGATTCTGTTCTATTAGGTACCCCTAAATGCAGAAAGTTAGGACTTCTAGAACCGCCTTTAAATATATTTTCTAAAAATATCCTGTCACATGTGATATAAAATAGTCCAGTACAAGTATGTTATCAATTCAGCTGGATTTTAAATAACCTTGGTTTTATGCCTGCAATCACCTCAATGTAAAAAAACAAAACAAAACAAAACAAAAAACCACACGTCTAGAGGTCAAGCTAAATTAAATAATGATACAATCATTTAGCTTGGCATAAAATTTTTTCATTTGCAGTAGTCATTGCTTAAAGATGTAAAAGAAGATATCATCTTGAAAACTTAGTGGAGGTACAAAATCAACGTATGGAGAAAAGTATGTGGATTACTTTGGTCCATGACAGTTCTGTGTTTGATATTATGGCTAAATTGACTATCTAGAATAATTAATTGAGGGGGGTGAAGGTTACCGCACAATATGAAACATTCACTGGTACTAGAGGCTGGGCAAACAGAAAGCTGGATTGCAAACAGCAGCACTTCAGGTTTTATACAATGCAATGCCAGGTGCAGCTTGATTTCATAAAACAATAACCCCTGGCTGGTGGAGTGTAATATGGCACATCTTCAAGAATAAATGAGACAAAATATTCCAATTACAGACTAATCTTACTTCTTTCTATCCTAAGCCAAGTATTTGCCTCAATTGTTCAGCAACAAATTACCCCAGCAGCAAACTACCACAGAGGATAACAAAGTGGGGTCTGCTCAGAGAGATTAACTCTTGATCGGATTCTCATATTGAGAGTTCTTGAAGGAAAAAAAAACCACCAACAAACTAATTCACAGCAGATGAGACACTGATGTCTTGTTCTTTGTCTTCCGAGGAGCCTTCTGTGCTGTGTTCACCAGGATTTTTTTTGGAAGCTGCTTTTTGAAGATTTGTGCATGCCTTCTGCACAACACATGGTGCAATAAAAAAAAAAACCTCAAACCTCCAGGAACAGTTTTATAGGGGGTGAGAAAATCTTGGAAGTGTTGAGCAGTGACAATTAATGCGTGTATTCAGCACCTCTGAGAGATGTAGTTAATGATTTGACATTAACTCCTTCATGTATATATATCATAGCAATGTATTCTGTTTTTCCCCTGTATGCTTCAGAGGTGAACTCATAGAGGCAAAACTGAGATGTAGAGAGACGACCAGTGGAGATGCTACTTCCAGCCGTACTGTGAACATAGCTATTACTGTGCTGAAGTTTTAGTGAATGATATTAATATATATATGCAGTTGGACTTTCTCCTTTTTGTGCTGAACTGTGGTATCCTCACTCCCCTCACTGTAAATATTTTTGTGTATCTACTCTAGTGATAGCCTTCCTGTGCTTTCTCACTCAGAGCTGTGCCTCCCTTGCAGTCATTGATAGCATCCTCTGGGGACTGGATGGAGATGTAATTCCTTGTTTGCTTACAGCTGATTAAAAGAATGCTGTTGATCCACACAGACCCATTATAGAGTATGAAATGCTTCACACTGCAGCGACGATCAATTGTTTGTAAATATTTTCTACAACTTAAAAATGTATCATTACCGTGTTGGAAACAGCCACCTGACATGATGCATCTGTTTTAGACTGTGGAGATTGGATGCATTTTTAAATGTGTAAAACCAGTGCATTGGAATATCTATGCAGATGGCAGAACAAATTCAGCCACAATTTTCAGTGAGTGTTTAACAGCCATTATTTGAGAAATTTGGGGGTTAAACTATCATGATATCTTAGTATAATATTTCACTTGTGTCTCCTCTATTATTAAACACCCAGATCTAGGTTAACTGTGCTGCTTAGCAAGCACAGGCTCTTAAAAAGAGTTCCTGACATCAGCTATTTCCTTGCTCTTTTGGAACTATTCTCCCGAGGGAGACCAAGCAGTATTTAAAAGAAAACCCAGCAACCTTACATGGTCCTCAGTTATTCCAGGGACAGCACAGTCAGTGACTGCTGATAATTCTCTGCCTTCCACTCAGTTTAAAAATACAGGTTTTGTTGACTTTGTTTCAGACTGTATTGAGCAGCATGCTCTAAATCACTTTGGGTAACAGTCACTGGAAGCCTGAGATAGCTAGAAAGCCACAACACCATTATGAGACAATGTGAAAACACCTGAAGAAGAAGATTTTCAGAACATTGAAAGAAGCTCAGGGTTATGGGAGTTTGATGAAATGTGCAGTTCACTGTGTTTAGGGGGTGGTGGTTAAATAATGTGAAGGTAACAAACAAGAAAGTTTAATGGGGTTATTTGGTTTCAGCTGCTCAGGCCACAGATAATCTTGTGAGTAGGGATGAGAAAGCACAAGCAAGATGCAAATCCATAGGTGTTGAGGAAAAACAAACCTTTGGAGAAGTAACCAGCATTTGATCAAGTGCTGGGACTCCTCAGGAGAGTAGCACTGATGGATGAGTTGCTTTTGGGTGGAAATACCAATGAGAAATACCCAGTTACATCAGAAGAGCAAACCAAAGGGTGGCTTCACCGTTCTCTTCCCCATGCCTTGTGAGTAGCCGAGTGAACTGATGTGGCCAGTTTGGCTCCAGCAGAGATGTGCACCGAGTAGATCCATTGCCTCATGTGCAGATTGTCTGTAGTGCTATAAACTAGATTATCAAGGTGTTTGCCAAGGCCTCAGATTCTCAAAGCAGCCGTCTATCCTTGAGACATCTGCAATCAGCCAACTGTTACAGACTTGGCCAGCCAACGCTCGTTGGCAAATAGGAAGATGGTCTCGTTATACATAGTTTGATTTAACATACCTGCTCAGAAAAGTGGATGACTGCTCATTTGAGTTACTGAGATATCAAAGCTAATATTCCAACAGGTTGTGATTTGGGTTGGAATTATACATGGCAATTTATTTTTTTTTTCCTGGAGTAATTTAAAGTGAAACAGAGCATTTTTCTAAGTTGTTTCAAGACTACATGTATTCACTTTATGAACTGTTCTAGCAATCTACATTCATGCAAATGTCTCTCACGTTAACAAAGTCTAAACAGCTCTTGTTTGCTTTCTCCTTTCATTTAAATAAAAATTTTAGAGGGGTAGAAAAAAAACCAACTTTTTTCCACGCTTTCTGATAGGAAATTGTTTAAGCTTTCAGCTTTCCCCTCATTTCTCAGACAACAGGTGCTCCTTTGCAGAGCACTTGCAGTAGGGAATTCTCGTTAAGAGGGTGTTGTTATTACAATTTCAAGTAAGCCTTTGTGTATTTCATTATAAAACAGTTCTGAATCCCCTAATACTGACAAAAAACGGCCAGAGCTGTATATGGGCAGGTCCAGCACTCAGAAACCTGGTTAATACAGTGTCCTGCATCACCCTGTGGGCATCAAGGACCAGCTCTTGCTTCAAGGCCTTTTCTGTGTCCCAGTTGTATTCACATAGTGGAATTTCATCATGGATCTTCACATCTTTGGCCAGGGGCCACAACTGTGAGAACCAGGCTCTAAATCCAAGAGATTGCCCTGAGCAGAGCTAGAAATGCTCTGCAGTCCTTCTCTTCATTTCCTCAGGGCTTCAAAACCCATTTCTCCAGCCTGCTGCAATTCCACAGAAAACTGGGACAGACTCATTACTTTTATACCTTACTAGGCTACACAGATTTTATGTATATTGTACATTTCTTAAGGCACATATTTCCTCAGTCATAAAGCTGTATTAATCCAACACAGGTATGTCAGGTTATACTATGTAAAAGAACGTGGCAGTCCTGGAATTCCTATTGGAGGCTTTAAAGATGCATTGTTTGTATATTTATAACAAAGAAGAAGCCTTTCTGCTAATACCCAGAAATATGTGCCAGGTCTTCAGGGCATGCTACCTAATATGGCCCTTAGAAGCCATGTCCCACTTTCAAAGATGAAGAAGTTAAGACAATGAATTACAGAATTAGATGGTGAAGAAATAATTAAGGAGACATAAGAACTAATTGTAGAGTGAGATGTCACGAAAGCATTTCTAAACTTGTACACTAGGGCAATAGAAGTGGTGCAAAGCTAATTTGCACAGAGCACAGTAAATGTATTAGCCATTTTCTCTCCTTATGTAACATAGCTAAATAATTAAAATGTGCTTTTTATGTAATTGAAAGAACACTCTGCTATAAGCAAAGTTTAAGGGGTAAGGAAAGATTTAGCAAAAAATATTTTCTACCCGTTTAGCTGTAGAAATGATAGCTCAAGTGTTGGTTTGGTTATTCCATAATTGCTGGGGCCAAGTTTGGGTGAGATGTGTACTGGAAAAGGCCTAATGAAATCCACAAGGGTTCCTTGGCTTCTTCCAAACTCTTAACTTGGGCTATGGCCTTTATTAGTTTTGGGGCAAACTGTCTCTAGTATGTTGGATTTTCTGCACCTGCCATGTCCAGTGGAAGTTTTCCTTTCAGAGGCAGAAATTAGTTCTTTTTTTCTGATGGCTTTGGATGTTTTGAAAACAATCTTATCTTTTGTAATGAAATGGGGGCAGGTTGGAAATCAATTCTGCCTAGGTTGCATCTAAAAATGGGTGAGGTAGCCTCACTGCAGCAAACCAGCTTAATTGAGATGCAGGGGTGTGCAATCACATCGTTCAGGCAATCGAGTGCAGTTGATGAGCTACCAGGCTGCAGTTCACTGCTGGCCACTGTAAGGAAAATATGCAATATTGTGATATGGTTTTTTTTTTTTAAACTTTGTTTCATGTTTGTATATAGTGGTCTAGTGACAAAATTTCTGCACTGCGGTCTTTGTGCTGGAAATCATCAGGGGACTTTAAGGTCCTTTTTTAGATTAAAACCTGATTTTCTGAGGCAGCCACAATGGAGCTGTTGGAAGTAGCAATCTTACTTGTACCTCCAGTAGCCAAGAAGCAGCTCTGTTAGGGCTCTTATGCAAGACAGCTTTCAGATGACTAGCAAAGCCTCGCTGTGGGAAAGAGAATGTGACTTCTTGCTATTTGCTGCACTTAAGAATAATTTGGATAACTAATCAAAAGCTGTTGTTTTGGTTAATACATTTTTTTTTTCCACTCTGAGTTTTAGTTTTGGTTTTTGAAGTTCATTAGCAATGTTAAAAGTGAAATGATGTTCGTAAGACATATTCCAATATCCCTCTTCCTCTATTTGCAGCTCCATGATGTGATGTTTCAAAGTGCTTTTCTCCTTCAGCACCAAATACATCTTAATTTTATTTGGCACACAGTAAATATTTATTTTTGTTCTCCTAGTATTTGCATGCAAGGTTTTCGAGTTGTTTTGAAACAATATTTGTGTTGATAAATGGATACTTTTATCCTGATTTGTTGCTGCTTCATTTATTTATTTATTTATTTTAAATGGGTTGATGTTCTTCTTCAGTGGGCTCTGTCCCTTAAAGACTTGTTTGCTAAACCTAGATTCCTAGTCTAAAACATAACACACATTTCCAACAAAAGCTGTGCGGAAGGAAAACTAAAAAATTATTGTATCTATCCTCTCCATTAAATTCTTGCTAAAATGTAATGTGTGTTGGGGGTTATTTGTTTCTTTTTTAAAGCTATTTCAACAGCTGATATTTACTTAAGAAGTCATCAGGGACCCACTTTGTTCTCAAATTGCTGCTCTTCTCCAAGTCCTTTTTCTGTTGCTCTTTGGATGACTCTGACAGACTGCTTTGCATGCCTAGGAAGCTTTATTTCTCGCTAGGTAGAATCACGTGTTGACATCTCTCAGGGAGTCCCATATGGCAAGACACCTGATCCAATCTTTAGTGCCTACCAGATACGTGTTAGGCCTGAAAGAACCTCTTTCGGACTTCCTCTCCTGTCACTTTCCTAATTTTAAGAGCTATCTTAGCAGCATGAAGAGAGGAACAGTCTATAGGAGCATAGGTTCTTATGTATTCAAGTGCATGCTCCAGGCTGCATTCCCAGCAGGTTTGCTGTCCTACAGATAGTCAGTACTAGGCTCCAATGTAGTTTTATAGGACTTCAACTACCTTGGTGCTCTTGAGTGTCATCATCCTCTGACTGCAATAGTGTAATTTGTATTTTGAACTAATAAAGGAGGAAAGACACTCAATGATATGATGACCAGGATTGCAGTCTTCCAGTTGTGGTTTATGAAGATGTTACATTAATGGGAAAGAGACCTGGGTGGACTCTGAGTCAAGCCCTTTTCTGAACAAGGTAGGGAACAACGATGGCATTGGTTTGGTAGTGGACAGTCATTTGGTTTCTTATTCTAGTAATGCCTACACATCTAGGGTGGAATTGAGGTCCTAATGGCACAGGGCTACACAAAGAGTAAGTGACTACTATGGCCCTCGAGAGCTTCCACCCCAATGAATTTCCATCAGACAGTTTCAAGTGGGGTAGATGTCTTTAAAAACTTAATTGGAAAACTTTTGACAGTTTAATGCTTATTTTCATTTCAGTAGCTTTGTGTTATGGTTTGAAAACAAACCAGCGAGAGACTCCAAGTCAGAAATACAACTTAATGAGAAAAAAAAAAAAATAAAAACAATAATACAAAGGAAAACCACAAACAGAGTCAGAATACAACCTGATACTCTGTAGTTAGGGTGGTGGTAGCAGTCCAGATGAAGCAGTGGTCTCGTAGAAAAGATCTGGTAGCTCTTGTCCTCTGGAAATCCAGTGGGTAAGGCCCCCTGTGCTGTCCTGAACCCCAGTTTATATCCAGGTGGGAGCACTTGGCTCCTCCCCCTGGGTGGAGCATCTCACAATGGGTTGATATCAGTCTGTGAGTCATGCAGTGGGTCCTTGATGGTCCATTAAACAGAAATAGCTCCTGGGGGGAGCTCTGTATGAGTCATGGGGCGAGGCATGGATGGGCCCATTAACAGGGAGGACTCCTCCTGCTGGGTGGGAAGGTGTTAACATCTCCCCTGACCTTGAACCTCTTTCCTTATCTGTTATAGCCTGGGGTGTGAGGTCTGTCCTGGGCAGCTGCTACCCATGATTTTCTTAACAGCCCATGAGCACTGACATAGAGAGTATAGAATATACAGTTTTGGTTCTACCCACATAAGGATACACTGGTCCCAGCCCCTGTAACCATGACACTTTGAAAGAAAGAATTTTTTTTTTCCCCTTTTTAAATTCCAAAGTTTTACTGAGCTTTAGGACTGAGTTCTCTTAATTCTAGCAGAATTGTGTTCTAGGGTTGTGAAATAATGGCACAACCACATGAGATGTACTGGATGTGTATCTATGTATGTGCAGAAACACTTCCAGAGTTACTATGGAATACTTTGTCAGCAAATAGCCATCACTAGCTCTACATATAAATAAAGGGATAACAAATACTTAAAGGCATTCTAATACACCCTTCTATCTGCCACACTGGAGAGTGATCATTGCAAATGGGATTATGCAGCAATATAACAAATGTCTCTTGGTTTCTATCCTCCAGCTGTAATCAAATAAGAAGAAAGAAGGAAAAACATTCTCTCACGCATATGGGTTTCTTCCCCCATATTCTTTTTCTGTGATTGCTGTTTCACTTTTTTAATGCATTTCTTTCTTAAGCAAAGGATGAAAAATGTGTATGCTTTCTTGAAATGATGTTTAATATGATGGAATTCAGCATTCTTTTATGTCAGTGCTTCCTGCAGTTCTGCGGTTCTGCATTAGGGAGGTAAACTTAGATCTATGAGACAACGTTTGTTTTGACAGCATCTAAACTTATCCATGCATTTTATATTGAACCATTTATTGCGATATCCAAAGTAAATATTAAAAAGGCAAATTTCAGTGACCGGATTTATGCTGAGTCTGAACTCAGTTTGGGAATCTTGTATACTTGCTGCAGATAGCTTTGTCCTTATCGTTAGTGCAGTTTAGATGCATTAATTTGGGTTGAAAGACACAAAATAACTTCAGGTTTTTTTTCCCTTTTATTAGTTCCTTTTGCAGTCATATTTCCTCACCTCAATGAGTAAGTGTCTTGTTTGGGAGAGGTGTCCCAGGCAATATATGTCAGGGAATGGAGTTTTTTTGTGCAACAGTGGTTCTCTGCTCTAGTCATTACCTAAGGACTGGTTGTAATCAGTGAAAAATGACATAGCTGCTCACACCTTTGGCATCAGAATCCTTTGGATTCTACTTTGTGCTGATTGTAAACTGAGAAGAAGACTGGAGCAGGTCACTGACATCCAGAGAAGATAAGCTTGCATGTCCAAAACGGCTGTTCTGGAGTCACAGGAGCAGAGTCTTGTGAAGATGCTTACATTGTTCTGCAAGCAGCCTCCGAGTAGTGAGCTTTATTTCCCAGGCTGTCAGTTCAAGTCTTTTACACCAACACTCCTTTTCAGATGAAATTCTCCTTCCAGCAAGGTTTGGCAGATACACACAGCTGGACAGCCTGGTGCTCCTACCAGCTCCTCTGTAGTGTGTGCTGCAGAGCAGTTGCTTGGCTGGAGGAGTGTGTGAAGGGCAGCCTTGGAGAGAGTTCACAGCTTGGGGTTTGGGGAAGAGAAGAGAAGAGGACGAACGTCCCTGCTGGTCTTTTCTGAACTGTTCATCAGCAAGGGCTACACATGGTCTCAGGTGAAACCCCTCTGATGGTTGGGTGCAGGAGGAAGGGCTGAAAGCAAACTTCAATTTTTGTTGGATATTTTAATATTTCCTGTATCTTTTTTTCTGCCTCTTTAAGTCAATAAGATGGTGCAAGAATTGAATACCTGCTCTCTGCAAGTGCTTCTGCTTTATCAGTTCCTGTGATGACGTTACCATTTTGCTAATGGTTCATGCCCTAGTGGATACCCTCCATTGCCCTAAAATATGCAATCATTTAATTGTCATTGCAATCCTATTATATTGCCATTATGGAACGTCTGGTGGGGAAAGCTATGAACATGTTATTAGTGCTGAAAGGGACAATTTACTGAATCTCGCTAAATGCCATCACTCCTCAAAAATGAATCAAAATTACTTTATTATACATGTCTTACTTTAATATTCTGCTCAAATAATGATTGGGAGCCATTGATCATTTTTTGAGTTGAGATTCTTTGCACAATTTTTGGTTTGTTGCAACAGTAGAAATGCTAAAAACTTCTTGACTAGGTTTCTTCTTGCATCCTTCCCTTTAAAATTCAAAAAAAAAAAAGGAAAAGGGAAGAAGAAAAATGACAACTCTTGTTGAACTGGAATTGTGAGTATGGATTTTGAAGCCTTTTGTGTTTTTAGCCATCTAAGTAGCGACTGTAAGTTCTATACAAGTGAATCCAGTCTCAGCTTTCTTCTGGAATTCTCTGTTACTATTTTTTTTTTATTTTATTTTTTTAGCTTTTCTTTCCTTGCTTTGTTTTCTGTTTTGTAAAATCTTCAGAGCACAGGATACATCTCAGTGGGTATTTGAATTAACACGTCACCATGCTCTGTACAACCTCGCTTGAGGCCTCCAATTATAACCAAAGTACAAATAATTAACTTCCCATGTGTGTCTCTTACATTTGACGAGGGCTGGTTGCATTTGAAGCACATGCAGCACAGTCTCACTGTGGGAGCATGTGCTTATCAAGTGAGCTTAAAATTATAGGCTATTCCCAGAGATTGTCCCTGGGATTGGTGAAGTTGAACTTCTTATTGATTCTAGAATTTGCATTTCCTTCCATAGGTGGCACGTGAGGCTGAATGGATTATTTGATTGTCTTTGAAATCATCATGTAAAGAGCTACAGGGAATCCAAAACAAAATATCTTTGTGGAACACTATGGAGACCAACAGGGCCTGTTCCAATGAATTAGAAATGTAACAGAAAAAAATATTTTAACCATATGGAAGAAAGTATAACGGAAGTCCTTTAATATCTTTGATGTGAATCAATAATTTGAGCTTGGGGAACATTAAAAATCTTCAAGAGTGATTATTGAGAAATAAATGGGGGTTAAGAATGCAAAGGTATGCTTATGCTGCAAGTCTGTCTAGAAGCAAAGCAGGAATAGTTTCTTGTGACTTCTTCCCTCTTCTTGATGCATATGGTATGTTCAGCTATTTCATATAGATTCTGAAAAAATCTTTTTTTTTTATCCTAGATTTTTTTCCTGGTAATTTCAAATTTGTGGTTCTGGCCCAGCTGACACAACACAAATAGAATTATTACTACACAACTTACTTTGGAAAAGAGGTTTTGAAAAGCAGTTTTGAATTGGCTTGTGGCAATTCTCTTGTACATAAACTCATTTTAACTGCATAAAAACTACTATATTGCATCTAGAAACCGCAGTGAATGTGCATTTAGATATTATGAATAACTGCAGTTAAGTAGAAATGAAACTGAAATAAATCTGAATTTTATTTGCACTTTCCCTTCATTTTAATGCCACTCAAGCTGCTGCTACCTTTTTTTCTCTGTGTAACATAGCTGTTAAGGATAAAGAGTGTATGTGTTTATCTGTGAAATGCTGAAGTACTGTTGGCCTACATCTAACATGGTTTATAACCACAGAGGCTAAGCAATGAAATTTTGACTGCTGGACATTATTCTAAAGCTGTTTGTTCCTGTCATGGAGCTGTATTACAATGAATACAAGATAGGGCAGAGAAACCTCAATAACCACTTCAAAACTGAAGATTTCTCTGAATGATAAGTGATACTTATGGCCTAGCAATTAAGATGCTGTTAAAAGATAACAGGGATGAGGATGCTCACAGGGCCTGGTTTCCACAGATACTAATTGGTTTCTTGCATTGTGCTTGCAGCGTGCCAGAACTCTTGGCTTCATGCTGAAAATAAATGGTCAATACAGTGAAACCATGTGGAAGGCCATAATTCCTCTGGTCTGCATCAACATCTGACTTGGAGGACCAACGCAACTGTTGGGAAAATTTTCAAAAACCTTGAGAGAGTTAGTCAGCTTTATCTCATTGTTAAACATGACTCACCTGCTTAGGAATCTCAGTCCAAAGAAAGTTAATGTGTTTTTTCTGCCAGTGCAGACAACAGCTTCTGAAAATTTTACCATCAAAATTCTGGGTTACTGAAGGATTTCTCGATTTATCAGGCTGTAATGGTTTTTCTTGTTTTCCCTGCTGTTCTTGTTTTGTGTTGCCAACTCATTCATACCTAAACTTTTTTTTGGACCATTTCTCTTCTGTCAACTCTCAACTTCTGTCATAAACCACCATGCACAATTATCATCAAAGTGTAATTGGAAATGCTAAAAAAAGGTAGTATGAGCCTGTGCATTGCCTGCCTGTCTTCTGCCAGCAGCTAATGAACAACCCCTCTGTCCTGAACATGCAGACATGTTGGGAAAAAAGCCCAAATTTTGAACGCAGAAACTCAACAAAGCCATCATGCACCTGAGCAGTTTGATCATGCTGCTCTTCCTCAGTGCTGACACCCACCCAAGGACTCGTGACACAGCCTGGGTTGTCCTTCCCCTGTGCAATGCTGGTCCTGACGACTTCACTTACCCCTCTCTGCTGCCTGGGATCGCCCTGCAGAGGCTCAATGCTGCTCCCCCAGGCTGGGGGGCTTCTGAGCAGCCCTGCTGTGGTGCTGGCCTGTGCAGGGTCTGCCTGCACTCTGGTAAAACCAAGAGGGCCTGAGCTTTGGGCTCCTGGGAAAGCAGGAGGTGTGTGGAAGGTGGGAACAGCCTGGAGGCTCTGCGTTGAGCAGTAAAACTCAGGGCCTTCGGGAACCATGCTTGAAGCTTTGGGACCCAGAAGAGGTGACATCTGTCCCTGCCGTGGTGACCAGGCTGGTTTTACAGCATTGTGGAGTGCGCTGCGAGGCTCATTGGTTGGAGCTGCAAAGCAGAGTTGGTCTGACTGGGTTTGCTTCAGAGTTCTGCCAACAGACACAGTACTTTGTGCACCAGTTTATTCCAAGATCTCCTTCTCTGAGGCCTCACTGAGGTTCTGGGAACCCTCTAAGGACCTCAGGGGTGCCTGTTGCTGCCAGGTGAGGCTCAGCAGAAAAGTAAATGCAGATCCAGTGGCTTCTAACAAACACTGTCAGCTGTCCTTGACCAAAGGGTGCTGCAGCCTGTGCTGGGGCTGCCCTGCTCTGGGAGGGTCAGGCACTCTAGGCAGCCACTGCTAGGAGACCGGCTGGACATCCCTCTGTCTGTGGGAGATGGTGCATTAGGTTGCAGTACAAGTTAAACATCAGTGAACATTTTATGAATTCACTCTTTTAGCACCTGACAAGCATCTTAAGAGGTAAATGCATTAAATGGATCCTTTGAATCCTTTCTCTTCTTTGAGCCTGGGAAAGAAGGAGCGGGTGGATGAGGACCCGATGTGCCCTAATGCACTGGTACAGTTCCAAAGCTCCAGCCCTTCTCTCAAGGCTTCCTAGGGCTGCTGCTGGGGTGAGTGGTCTGCATGGTACATGCTAGGAGTAATGGACATCAGGTACCGAAAAGAAAATTTTGCCTTATCTTTTGATTTGACATAGCAGGAAAAAAAGATAACATATGAATGTTTTGTGTACTCTTTGCCTTGCTAAGAAAAGGAAGGCTTAATTATATCTGTACCATATTTTCTTCTCTGTTCTAAAAAAAAAATCAACATAATAATACATCTGAGAAATTGAGTAGCCAAACACTTGTTTAGTGTTTAATGTTTGAGAATAACAGTACAGTCAACAGTGAAGGGAAGCCCATTTAGGTGTTGTCATATTTTGCCACTAAGATTTTAAAAATTTCTCTGACACTACTCCCCTTTCATTTGTCCATGTTAGTGAGTCACATTAGCCTGTGTATGAACTACACTAACATGACTTTTAGTTTTCTCCCAGTGATATGGCATTGTGCTTGCAGTTGCAGACCAATGAAGAAAGAGCAGTTTTATGCTTTTTAACACACTCTTAAAAAATAGCTCCCTGTGAAACTGAGAAGAAAACAGTAGAAAAAGAAGGGGAAAAAAAAAATCTTCCACTGTTACACTTTTTCCAGTGAGGCAGTTGTGACAGTGATGATTTACTTGAGGAAGACTGCTGGGGCCTTCAACCATGGGATCCAGAGGGGTGGTGGAAGGGCAAGCTTAAGGCTGGAAAAGGACATTATAATTGCTACTGTGTTATTATTGACTATGTTTCTGTAACAGTATTCCTTTTTTATTTTTTTCTCCTTTTAATGATTAAATCTGGACTAGTAACGATTCTTTGATTAGACTATTAACATTTCAGTTATACTACTAGCAAACAATTGGTTGGACATATAAGGTGCATTTTCTTTTTGCCCCTAAAAAGATTTTTTGCATACCTTCTTTGATTTCTTTAGAGCTTACAATGGCACAAATAAGAAAAAAAAAAAAAACATTGAGCAGTCTGCTGGCCTGGAGACTGACTAGATTCAGGAGTTATCCCACAGTGCAATGCCTATCCTCCTTCAGTTCTAACTTGTTTTGCCTTGTCCATCCCACTTTTCCCTTCTTGGGTGAGTTATCTCAATGACTGAGAATTATATAGCCTGTTAAATTTTTAATTCATGCCCTAATTAATGAACACAATGTAATGTACAACTGTGGTGATAATAACTTTATTAGCACTGGAACTGTAGGCATCAAACCATTGTATCAGGCAAAACTATCTCTCTCTAATTTAATGGAATCACAATTAAAGTGTATTTTGCCCGAATGAAATCACATTGTAACTGGAGTTCTGCATGGTGAGCAGAAATCCTTCCAGTCTAAATTGGAGATTAATAATAAGGGTGTAGGGTTTTATGTTCAGTGTGGTAACTGAAGCATTAGGTTGCAGTACAAGTTAAACATTAGTGAACATTTTATGAATTCACTCTTTTAGCACCTGACAAGCGTCTTAAGAGGTAAATGCATTAACTTATTTTTGCTTATAAATAAGGTTGAAACAGTGTTCCTACCTTAATATGAACACTCTCAATAAAGAGAAAATGCTGCAGCTCTCACAGCAATAATCTATTTCCTGTGTGGATAAGCTGAGGCTAAAGGCAAAGTAGTTTGTCTCTATCCAGTATTATAACCACATTACCTTTTGCCTTTTAAAACTGAAAACCTTCCTATTAGACTGCATGAAATGCTAAGGTTTCTTTCCTGCAGCTTCTTTTGTTTCTTTTCCAAATTCCTCCTCTGTGAATACTGTTTTATAATAATTTGTTCAAGGACTTTTTGTTTGGTTTTGTTTCCTCATCACTCCAAAGTCTGAAGTTTACTCTTACTGAAAAAAAGATTGGAGATATATCATATTAAGTCTGAATGTGCTTACTTTGGCAAAATTCTCCATCATCTCATTGTTCTTTCTAAGAACGATGAAGAAAAGTGGTCTTGTTCAATATTGCCTGTTCAAGCAGTGCCTTGTAGGCATGACAACAAGAATATGTTTTAGGGGAGCTGAATGTAGTTGGGTTTGGAACTCGTCCATCTCTTGAGACCAAGGTGGGAGAGTGAGGGAGAGGTAGCAACAGATTCGTTATGCGACAAATATAAGCTGAACATTCCCATAAGAAGGATAGCAGCCAACCAAAAACAAAACAAACACTTCCCCCCAAAAAAAACCCAAACAAACAATAAACCAAAAAAACTCCACCAAAGCAATCCACAAAAAAAAAAACCAACACACAGGGTTTGATTCTCATATTCTCTGAATCATGTTAAGATTTCTCTTCTGTCAGGAAGGATGAAGGGACTAATAATGGTGTTTTCCCATTCTCTAACCTTTTCTTCCTTTTCTCCTTCATGGATTCTTAGATCTGTTTTTATCTTGGAAAGGCAGTGGTTTACTGGTGCAGTAGGATAGCTTTTATAGTTACAAAATTTAGGAGAGAGTGATATCCTTTCCATACCACTTCCAGCGTGCTTTCTACAACCTTTATTGCTGTAATCTTTCAAATTCAGTAAAAATCCCTGACCTTTGCTTGCACTGCTGTTCTAGAGATGTTGCACCATTTTGTTTCCCCTGCACTATCACATGATCAAGGCAAAATATCTTTCCTTATGGAAATGGAAGAGCTACATCAGATAAACAAGTCTTCCACTCTTCGGTTATTACAGTTAAAGCTATAAAGAAGACAGAGAATCTGAACGTACTCACATAGAGAAGTAATTACTACTGCATTGCAGGACAGGTAAAATTTAGATGGACAGAAGATACTTAGAATGAAAAGTTAGTGTATCCCTACTGTATAGTGATTATCAATATGAAAACTTAGTCTATATTAAAAAAAAAGTGAAAAGTATTTCTTTGAATATGTGACACTGAAACTGTCTTTATTCTTCAGATTTTATGAAGAGTATTTTCACTTTGTTCGTATTTGAATTAACAGTCCAGAAACTCTTGTTCTGACTGCCAGAAACCAAGCATCCTTCCTGACTGCTTTACATCTGCAAATATTAACACTGTCTCTCCATAGTATTTTAATATTTTTGGTAGATATAATCCATAGATACTTATATATATATATATGTGCATGCTTTCACATGGAGCTGTGGAATGGGAGAAACCTCTTATTTCTGAGTTATTAACTGGGATTAAACATGGAAGATAGGGAGACATTCATGGGTGGCAAAGGCACATGTGTAGCACATTTCTGCAAGCTCTAACTACCTTTGGTGTGTGGGTGTGGGAGCGACAGTGAAGAGCTGCTGCTTGTCAAAGCTAATGACATTGTGTGCTCTCACACTTGTGCTGATACATTAAAGAATGTCACAAGTACCCAGAAGACCACATTAGTGGTTTTGATTTACAAATTTATTAAAGTATGTATGTGTAACATCTCAAGTTACCTTGCAAGTAAGAAGGGACATAATCTCATAGGAATATAGCTGAGTCTCTGAGGAAATATTCTAAAACACACCTAAAGGGCACCGTAAGTCCAATTAATATATGAAAGTCTCAGCAGTGGAGTTTCTTGAAGAAAATTAAGAAAAATGTTGGGAGTTTACAGATTTACACTGATCACAGCTCTGTGTTCATTAGCTGGCACATCCCTTCTAATTTGTGATCTCATTTGTACTGTGTCAACAGCTTTTAGCAGTGTCTCTCCACATTCTGTTTACTTTAAAAACTAGTTTCTGTAATGAAAAAGAAAACTGGGAGCAAAACTGTCATTTCCAAACCTGTAGTCATACCAGAGACTACATGCTCCACTGCTACCCAGTTTGAATGGCTGATGCTGAGAGCTGGTGATGTTTTGTATCTTTTCACATCACAGTATAACTGAATGTTTTTGGTGATTCGCTGCAGATTTTCTGACATCTTAAAAGCTTTCAAGAATTGACCTTTCTTTTCCTTTGTGCTGTATTATCAGTGTAGTCTTTTCTTTCACATTTTGTGATGTGATAAAACCATGACTGCCGTGATTTATACAGGCAAATTTGGCAGTCTCTCCCTATTTACTTGAATTGGAAGGTATATATCAAATTTGTGCCTGTCCCAGTGAATAAGTTATCTGAAATAGTAGACAGTGTGTTAGTGGATCAGACATAGATTAAGGCGTTGCTGTTGTAAGTGGGTGCTGGGTATGATTTATTGTTTAAACTTTTCCCCCCCTAGTTTATTTAATTAGCTTTTTGAAAAAAAATTCAGATGTATTCACTACTCTTCTAATTTTTGTTGGATACTTAAACACAAAAGAAGCTTGCACAATGCCAGCAAATATTTTCTACACAATTCAGTAATTTTTCTCTTTATGGTACGTTCTTTATATTTCTTTTTTATCAGGTCAACTGCTGTTTTAAAAGGTTTTAGAACATTCAGACATGTCTTTTAAATTTGCATGACCTGAATCACCCTAAGTTCACATATAATAGGCACCCAGGCTGACCTTAGACACTGGCCTCCTTTCCCTCTTGTCCTGAACCCTGTTTCAGTTACATCATAAGCTTAAGTCTGCTTGTGTCAGCTGGGCCCACTGTTCCTCAACAAATTTACAAAGTATAATTTGCCTGACTGACTATTAGATTTACTGTCTTCTCATTAGTGTTCATTCCATTACTGGGTTTGTCTGTAACAAGTCAGAGTTCTTTGGTTATAGAAACTCGTAGGTTGCTTTTATTTAGAAGCAGAATTTGTGATAAGCAGTTATTATCCTCTACTCCTTAAAACAGAAATGTCCTTAAATTATAAAGAACTTTTATCTGCACATGGAAGAGAAGGTTCT
>NW_008609472.1:0-1302 GCF_000691845.1 Merops nubicus
AAAAAAAAATAGGAACTAAATACTAATCAGTATTCTTTGACTTCTCATGTTATTCCTTCTAAAGAAAAGTAACTCAAAATGCTGTTGGAGGGCCTCATTAACATATTTAAGAAGTCACTACTAGTGGCCTTTTGAATAAGAAATGTGTAATAATTTGGTATTTTCTTAACATTTCAGATGATGCACTTCCTGCCTACAATCTTTGTTGTTTTTCCTCCTCAGCAGGCACCTCTCAAATATTCAGCCTAATGAATGGAAAAGAAGCAAACAAAAGTACATTACTCCATGCTATTACAAGTGAAAATAAGAAGTCCTAAATAATTCTTTAAAATGGAATAATTGGAATAAAGGAAGTCATAACACAGTATGCTCTTCACAGAGTGAAAAAACGGCTGGACAGCTGGGCCTAAAGAGTGGTGATGAACGGAGTTAAGTCCAGTTGGCAGCCAGCCACAAGTGGTGTTCCCCAGGGCTCAGTACTGGGGCCTGTTCTGTTCTAATATCTTTATCAATGATCTGGACAAGGGGATCTAGTGCACTCTCAGTAAGTCTGCAGATGATAGGAAGATGGATGGGAGCGTAGATGTGTTTGAGGGTAGGAAGGCTCTTCAGAGTGATCTGTACAGGCTGGATTAATGGGCCAAGACCAGGTGTACGAGGTTTAAAATGGCCAAGTGCCAAGTCCTGAACTTGGGTCACAGCACCCATGCAATGCTACAAGCTTGGGGAAGAGTGGCTGAAAAGCTGCCTGGCAGAAAAGGAACTGTGGGTGTTGATTGACAGCCACCTGAACGTGAGCTAGCAGTGTGCTCAGGTGGCCAAGAAGGCAAAGAGCATCCTGGCCTGTGTCAGTAATAGTGTGGCCAGCAGAACTAGGGAAGTGATTATGCCCCTCTACACCTCAAATACTGTGTTCAGTTTTGTTCCCTTACCACAAGAAAGACATTGAGGTGCTGAGCATGTCCAAAGAAGGGCAATGAAACTGGTGAAGGGTCTAGAACAGAAGTCCTATGAGAAGCAGCTGAGGGAACTGTGGTTGTTCACCCCGGAGAAAGAAGGCTCAGGGGAGACCATCACTCTCTACAACTACCTAAAAGGAGGTTGTGATGAAGCGGTCAGTCTCTTCTCCCAAGTAACAAGTGGATAAGAGGAATTGTTTGCAAATTGTGCCAGGGAAGATTTAGTTTGGATATTATAAAAAACTTATTCACCAAAAAGGTTATCAGGCATTGGAACAGTCTACCCAGGGAGGTGGTGAACTCACCATCCCTGGAAATGTTTAAAAGATGTGTAGATGAGGTG
>NW_008609473.1:0-10072 GCF_000691845.1 Merops nubicus
TCCCTGCAGGGGAGTGGGATTAGGTGGGCTCAGATGTCCCTTCCCACCCAACCCAGTATGGGACTCTATGACCCCTGGGCTCCCGCTGGGCACAGCAGCAGACACCCCACCTCTGCCTGCTGTCCTCCCACCTCCAGGGCAGGGGCTGTGCTGTGGGTGCCCTCAGGGCTGCACCCGGGCACAGGCACCCTGCGCCAGAGACACCGGTGCTGCAGCAGCTTTTTTGCAGTTCAGGGTTTCAGGCAGTTGTGACCACTTCACAGCTACATTTCTGAGAATAACAACACAGATTTTAATAACACAGTCTACCCTTCAGATGCAAAGGTCAAAACCAGAACCTATCTACTCAGCTACAAAGCAAATTAAAACGTGTAAATTTGCAGTGAATTAAAGTTTATTCCAGACGAAAGCAGGACAACTGTGACCCTCAGGAGCAATGCTCTGCGTGCAAGGTCACCAGCTCGACAAACCTGCCTCCACATCTTCAGGAGCTGCTCTTGTTCCTGTTCCAAACACCTCACCACATTTCACTCCTTACGGTATTTTTCACAGACTCTTACAACTTTACTTTTTCCCTGCCAAAAAGTTGTGCTGTATCACAAGATCGATGAGGGACTGGTTTGTCAGAACACCATAAATCATTAAAATCTCTTTAATTCAGGACTGCTGTTTGCTGCAGCCAAGTTGTAACAGTAGCTGATAAAAGTTTTATTCACAGCAGGCCTGTTGGTGTTTTCAGGTCGTGTCAACACTTCCATTAAAAATCTCTTTCTCAGTTGCTTCTGCTAGAGGCGAAAACCTCCTCTGACCCCAAACAAACCCTGCTGCCCAGATCAGACCCCAGCACGCCACACACCAGGAACTAAGTACATACACCAGCTCCTAAGTTTGTGTTCTTGTTCTCATCTCAGGCAACTCTGCAGGTCTCCCTGGAGCTCCACAGAGCCGTGTGGATTTACAGCATCTACAAACGTGGCCCAGGAAAATAAAATGCATCCCCCAGGTATCGCTGGGAGCGTGCTCAAAACACACCCAAAGAATGTTTATTTTCAGAAGGAACCTTATTTCTGTCTTGCTGTTGACACAAGAGGCTCAGAACCAGCACACTGAGACCGTGTCAGCAGAAGCTCTCCTGTCGGCACCCAGACACAGCCAGCAGGGAGCTGAGCTCTTCCAGTTAGTGTCTGTCATGGAATATTTCCCAGTTTTCCTGCAAGAATTCATGGGAAGGGGATGCCAAATGTTACCTACAAGCTCTGAACCCTACATTTTAAAGAATTTTTAGGTGGTTCAGATTAAGCACTTCCTTTTAAAGTCACATGGAGAAAATAATGTCTCGTCAGACATTAAGCAGATGTTTCTATAATCAAGTTTTGGATAGGGGTGATTATTTGACTTGCAGCTTCAAAAACATGTTGACTTCTTTACCTCTTGGGAGACATTAATCCAAATAAACAAGGAAAAGCCATAGAAGTGACAGCATATAAACCTCAGAAACACAAAAGAAAAAGGAGCAATTTTCTTCCCTTCTGCTTGTCCTCCTTCTCCACCCTTTGCCCCGTGCACGTCAGCTACAGAGTTCCATCATTTGATGGACATTATCATCAGATATCTCAAAATCTGATGTCTCTGCTAAATTTTAAAACAAAACAAAAAATGTATGCATTTTGGACCATCCTTTGGTCCTAGCCTTGAGCACATCTTTGATGTGGCATGGCCTGGATTTGCTGACCCTAAGGGCCCAGAGCAGCAGCCCCTCAGCAGGGAGGTTTCCAGGTGGACAGGAGTTGTGGCTCCCAGGGCAGGGAGGGCTCTGCTGAGAGCAGGGAGGAGGACAGCCAGGGAGATCTGTTCTGGAGCTCTCATGCTTCCTACAGAAAGGCTGTTAGGCACCTTAATTTTTGTGCAGCTTTAATCACACTCTCGGATCTCTGCTGGTCCTTTCTGGCTTTAATATTGTTTAAAGAGGAATGATGAAAAATCAGAGCAACCTGCAGCAATCCCTAAAGACACCACGGCCCACCTTCGAGATGCATTTTGGATGGCTCCACACCTGGATCCACCACTTACTCCAGCAGCACTCCACAGACTCACAACCACAGTTAGCAAGTCTTTTCTGAACAAAATGTGGAAAGTACATCTGCCTGTGGGTGACACACAGTCTTGAGTCTTGTGTTTGCAGTCATTTTTCACTACAGCCCTGATGACATTCTGTGATGTTCCACACGCCAGTGGAAGCAGCAGACAAAATGGTATTTTAGTTACGTATTTGATAAAACTTGGGAACAGGGAGAAATCTAATTATTTCCCATGAAGAATAGAGGGCTTTATTTAATCTCTGAACGTAAATTAATGCTGGAGATTTTCCTGATCCCAAGGCAAGAACACTCGCCATGCTCTTTTGGAAAAGCTCATCACTCATCTGAGACAGCGCTGCTGGGCAGTGGCACCCAGAGCGACGCGGCCCCACGCCTCTGCCCCTGCTGCTGCTGCAGTCTGCCTCCCAGGCACCAAACCTTCCACTCCATGCTGAAGCAAAGAAATATGGGTATAACTTTTTGACTGAGAAGGAAGGGAACACTCATATTTCACAGTGCAAAACCTTGAGGAGGAATTAATGCCACTTGCAGCCAAAGGCTTAATTTTTCATCCAGCCGCAGCTCGCTTCATTGCAGAGATGTGTTTACCACCAAACTGCTACGAGGGGACCTGCCCTGGTAGGCACCTCCTCTAGTGAAGATTCTCCGTCCTGAAAGACCTTGGTTTTTAGGACCAGGCCCAAGGAGTGGTAAAGAAACTGTGAAGAGCTCTCATAGCTCCTAGACGTGTGCCTAAGGTGCCAGCAAGCTGTGAAGTGGGGGCCAGCACAGAGGTGATCAAAGCTGACTGCAGCTCGTTAAAAGCGCTGTGAACACCTCCCAGCCTTTGAGACCAGCTGAGGGGCTGCCAGCCAGAGTCAGAACCCAGAGCAGCTACAAACAGTCACTCCTTGACAGCAAACAGCTCTGTGCACGTGCCGTGCATGCTGCACACAGCATTCAGGAGCTGCAGCACCACTCTCCAGTTTAAAGCCAGTGGCTTGGCTGGATGGAGGTTTGGCCAGGTTACAGTCCCACACGTTCACTTCTGCTTTTCAATATTGCAGTAAAATCCCTGGTACCCTTCCCCTGGGAAAAAGGACAGTTCAAACCCAGACCTTGTAGGACCTGAGCCAACATAGTTCTGTTTTCCCTTTGTCCTACACACCCAACACTCAACACAAAGCACCTGGAAGGCCACCAACAGAGACCACACTAAGGAACTATCACAGTATGCAAATAGTAAAAATGTGAATGGGAAAATACCATCTTGGAAGGGAGACAATTAATGATAGTTTGTGGTTACGACCAACTTATCATACCTAGCATGCTATGGGCTAATTTCATTGTGGCCATTGCTGACCTTTCCTTTAGAAAAAGCAAGAAAGTGCAGTTACAGCAGCTCCTTGAGGAGATGTCTCCTCCTACTCCAACAGGCAGGAGACATCTCCTCAAACCTCAGCACATGCAGGAACTCGATATATAAAATGTACCAAGTCCCTTCTCCAGGAGGATCTCTTGCAGTTCTTCTAATGACTTATTTCTGTCACGGCTGGCTGGACACGGCCGTGTCTCCTGGAAGAGACAGCTGTAGAAGCTGGGGAGATGGAGGTCCCTTCCAGATGGGGGGCACAGCAGCTGTGCACAAGCCTGGACACAGACCATTGAGACCCATTGAGACCCATTCCCCCTGGCTGGTCTCCTTCCTCTGTCATTGGGCCACCGCACTGGCTGAGCCCAAGCAGAGGGGTCACCAGCGGACAAGGGGCCACCCCCTCCCTGCTCCCAAGGAGCTGCAGCTTCACAAGGCTTTCTATCAAACCTACCAAACCATACTTAATTATATCAATCTACCAAAACAAAGGAATATGCTTCAGGCATTCAACAGCAGAGAAGAGGATCTGCCTGCTGCAGCTCTACCATTAGGCATCTCCGGAGCTTTTATGCCCCCACCCATTACCGTGCCGAGTCGTCCAGCATCCCTCGGGCGGCCCATCCTCCTGCATGGCTCCAGCAACACCAGACAGCCCTTCCCCAGCTGAGTCACGGCTGTGCCTGCAGCCTGGCTGCCCAGAGGAGCCAGCAGCTGCCCAGAGGAGCCAGCAGCTGCCCAGAGGAGCCAGCAGCTGCCCAGAGGAGCCAGCAGCTGCCCAGAGGAGCAAGCAGATGCCCAGCCCCGCGTGCCCCACGGCAGCCCCTCGACAAAAAAAAACGGCAGCACATCGATTCCGTGCGTGCTGGATTGGTGGCACGGGGAAGGGGCAGGTCCACAGCCAAGCCCATCGCTGACACCAAGCAGCAGTGCTTGGCCACAGCTTAAATTACACTGAGGGTGGTGAGCCCCTGGCCCAGGCTGCCCAGAGAGGTGGTCGCTGCCCCATCCCTGGAACCATCCCAGGGGAGGTTGGCCGGGGCTCTGAGCACCCTGCTCTAGCTGGGGATGTCCCTGCTCCCTGCAGGGGGTTGGACTGGATGGCCTTTTAAGGGCACTTCCCACCCAAAACCCTCTCTGATTCTCTGATTGAATCCTGGCTCTATCCTGGAGGCATCATTAGAAGAGGAGCTGCTGCTGAGAAGGGTCTGCCCTGGAACAACCCTGACTACCTCACTCTCTGAGAAACCAAAAGACAACAGCAAGGGACTAAAATCTACTTTTCTCATCTTACGCAAGTGTTCTCCTGTAAGTTTGCATTTGAATGTATTTCCCTGCTGGGGAAACAAGGCAGAGCAGGGTGGGCAGCCTGGAGTGGAGCCTGCTGCAGGGGCCTCTGCCCGGAGCAGCGGGACGAGCGGTGCCCGTGAGCAGGGGCTGGCTGGCACTCGGCCGTCAGCACGGGCTGCTTCAGCTCCACCATTTGCTGAAGATGAACAAACACATTTTCACACCACACTGCCCTTTATTTAGAGGAAAATTTATCACTCACTCTCAACGGGAATTTTTAGATCAAAAGTAATAATACAGCACAGGCATCTTACTGCAACTCTGTGAGGGAACAACATTAACAGAAGGATTCTTGATGGATTTTGTACATAAATAGTAACTAAACGGGAGGTGAGAGTGAAAAGCAGAGACACAAAAGAGTTCTGTTTAATACACACTGTTCCTTTCCTCTCTTTTCTTTAAAAAATCATCATGTGTTTACAGTGCAGAGTTTTTTCCTGAGGAAGGTAGAATTCCTGATCATACAGGAAAAACAGAGTTTAACTGCAGCTATGAAGGGTCAATAAGAATAAAAAAAGTATAAAACATTAGAAAAGCATCTTTGCACTTGCCAAAGTGATGCTCAAGTTAAGGTTTGATTTCAGAGAACAAAATCTCCAGTTTGTATGAGAATGGAAAGCACTGAATTTAGAGTTCGTCACGGTTTTCATTCCTGACCTTTCTGATTTCATGAGAATATTGAAGCAGGCAGTACTTTTGCTGGGCACGTTACCTAAACAGCCATGCCCAGAGGCTTTCAGCAGTGGCCCTTGCTGGGCTGTGCCGGGCCCCTCGGTGCCCCAGCAGCATCGTCACTCAGGGACTCAAATCCTCCGAAAATCACATCCTCTGCCTCACCTGCCCACAGAACTCACCCTTTGTTTCACGGCCTTTCCCTCAGAGGCTCTTCCCCGTGACAGGCTGAGCAGCTGGACCCTCCCCTCTGCCCCTCTTGGTGTCCCTCTCCCCGATGCCCAGAGCTCTCCGTGGGGGACCGGCACAGCACCAGAAGGAGCAGGTACCGAAAGGACAGGACACAGCTGAGGGGTGAGGTTGAGTCATTTCTGTCCCTCCCCATCCAGACCAACCCCCCTGGGGCAGGGAACAGACTGAACAGCAGAGCAGTTCCAGTGCACAACTTCTGAGGCACGTGTGGACACGTCAGGAAGAACGTTTCTGTGTCTGAAGAGCAGCGAGGTCCCACAGAATCCCAGAACCCCCTGTGTAGGGGTTGGAACGGACTGCTGGAGACCATCCCATCCAACCCCCCAGGGCACCTCCTGCAGCCACCACAAGACACCCAGAACAGAACTGTACCCACTGCAGCTTCATGGACTTGACTTGGGGTCAGACTTGGTTTGAAGCAGTGCACAGACTCCTCAGAGGAAGCCATGAACTCCAGCCTGGTCTGCACGCTGAGCCAGCCCATCAGAAGAAATGCACCATGTGAAGAAAAGGAGGAAGTTCCTCCTGCAAACATCTCTGAGTTATGGTGCTGCCTGCAGTCACACGATGGGTACACCCCATAATGCTCTGGGTAAACCCAGACAACGTTTACTTTATTATAAAAGTGCCTCAGGAACACTTGCTGCATCATGCTGGTATATTCATAATTTCCTAAGAACAGAGGACACTGTTCCTTATCATTTATGACATTAAGTGGTTTGTAATTGGATTGTCCAACCACGAGCATTAGCAGAACATCCTAAACTCATAAGCTGCAGCTTCTAAGGACCTGTAGATGATGTTGATGTCCAATGTAGCTCCAGTTTTACTGTTGCCAGCTCCTGCCTCCTCCCAAGCTCCTGGTTCAGTTACCCAGCCTGTGGGCGTGTGCCGTGTGCTGGCTTGTCAGAACAACACCCGGACCCAACAGCCGGTCAGATCTCAGCCACTGAGAAACCACCACTAACGTCAGCAAAGCGGGGCACATCTTCATGCTTTAATAAATAACACCTTTTTACATTGGCTGCACTGGAGCATGGGTCTGCTCTGGCACAGGGGGCAGGCAAGGGCAGCCCCACAGCCGAAGCCAGGGCACAGCCTCGGGGTGGCTGGCAGCCGAGGGCAGCTGAACGGGCACTTCTCCAGGGCACTGCCAGAAGAGCCATGGTCAGGTTGCCAGTGATTAGTCCAATCAAGTGACAAAATATTCTGCTCTTTGTCCTCGCAGGTGGATGATGGTTTACAAAACTCAGTGATGCATTCAGGTCAGGTTTCACTGTAGCCATGCCACCTAACCCAGCTCTGCCCTCTACTACTCCCACCGGTTTTCTTGTGAGAGCCCATAAGGCTCCTGCAGAACCCGGAGATCTCCCACAGAATTATTGGGCTGGAAAAGATCTTTAAGGACATTGAGTCCAACTGTTCCCCCAGCACTGCCAGGTCCCCACTGCCCCGTGTCCCTCACCCCACATCTCCACGGCTTGGAAACCCCTCCAGGGGTGGGGACTCCACCACTGCCCTGGGCAGCCTGGCACAGCCCTGGGCAACCCTCAAGGTGAAGAAATTGTTCCTCAGAGCCAACCTAAACCTCATCTGGCTCAACTTGAGGCCACTGTCCCTTGTTCCTTGGGAGCAGAGCCCGACCCCCACCTGGTTCCAGCCTCCTGTCAGGGAGCTGTGGAGAGCAACATCTCCTCACCCCCCAAAGACCCTCAGCTCTCCATCTCCTTACCTCCCGACTGGGTTGTCCCTTCTGAACACAAGTGTCAGTGTTTGACTCAGAGACATCTGCCATTTGACAGTCACCATATGTTAATCCAGAAAAAGGTCTCCTTAATCAGAGACCTAGAAATGAGACTGCAGTTAGGGCTCAGGCGAGGGGGTGGTGGTGTTTGTGGAGTTTGCTGTTAGAATTTAATATTGACAAAACTCACATGTAAGAGCCAGGCAGAACCTGAGCAGGAAACAGCTATTTAGCCTTGATGCACACGGTGATATACATGAGGAAACACTTGTGCTGCCACAAGCTCAGCAAGCTTTCAGTGCATCGATGGGCAGCAGTCCTGGGGTTCACCTCGGGACGCTGCCTCTGCCTCCAGAGCCAGAGGAGCACCAGCAGCTCCTCACCATCCCCCTCTGCCATCCACGAGCTGTCACACACACTGCAACAGCAGCCACAGCAGGGAGTGAAAAACAGACACTGTGCTGCCTTCAGACCCAGGGCACACTCAGGGGTCCAGACTGCCAGGAGACCACAAGTGCTAAAGGTCCAACCAACCTCAGGCACAGAGAATGTGGTAAAAGAAAACCAGGGAAAGAACAGGTCAAAGAGATGTTCCAGAGGGTCCAACCTGTGGTTCTAAAATGCCAGAGAGCCAGCTTGGGTTAATAACAACCGAACAGACGTCTGCAAGAATCACAAGATTCAGGTGCCCAAGGTGGCCACCAGCATCCTGGGTTGGAACAGCACTAGTGTGGCCAGAAGGTCCAGGCAGGGATCACTCCCCTGCACTCGGTACTTGGGAGGCCACACCTCAAGTCCTCGGTCCAGTTTTGGACCCCTCACTCCAAGAAGGACCCTGAGGGGCTGGAGTGTGGCCAGAGAAGGGTCTAGAGCCCAAGTGTGGGGAGGAGCAGCTGAGGGCCCTGGGGGTGCTGAGCCTGGAGCAAAGGAGGCTCAGGGGAGACCTTCTGGCTCTGCACAGCTCCTGACAGGAGCCTGGAGCCAGGGGGGGGTCGGGCTCTGCTCCAAATCAACATGACAAGAGGCAGTGGCCTCAAGTTGCCCCAGGGGAGGTTGAGGTTGGACCTGAGGAACAATTTCTTTCCCTTGAGGGTTGCCCAGGGCTGTGCCAGGCTGCCCAGGGCAGTGGTGGAGTCCCCACCCCTGGAGGGGTTTCCAAGCCGTGGAGATGTGGTGTGAGGGACACGGGGCAGCGGGGACCTGGCAGGGCTGGGGGAACCTTTGGAAGAGACCTTTAAGATCATCCAGTCAAAGAGATTCTACAGTTCTATGACTCTAACTGGAAAACCACCTTGTTTTCCAACGGGCACATGAGAACATGCTGGACATTCCTGTCCACAGGCACTTCACTGCCACTCTCATTTTGGCAGCTGGGAGTGACCGTGGCACTCTGCTGAGGGGCTCTGTGGAGGAAGGAGAGAAGCCCCCAGGAAGGCTGGGCCCTGTGCCCCCAGCTCAAGGGCTGAGCCGCCGCCTCTCGGGAGCTCTGTCACCTGCGCGCCAGCCGCACCGCATCATTTCACTCTTCACTGCAAACAGGAGCTCCACAGTCTTTACACAAACATGTCATGTGGAAGATGGATTATGGATTTGCTGTCTAGGCTTCCTCCCACTGACGACCTTTCTGCAAACTGCAGCAGGAAAGCGGCGTGTCTGCCCATGGCTGGGGGGCTGCAGGGCTGGGGAAGCCCTGAGAGGGGTGCAGGGCCTGGGGAAAGCTGGGCTGCCTCAGAACCAGCAGCAACGTCTTCTCCTTGACCATTTTCAGCAGCTCCCTGATCCACAGCTCCTTGCTTTGCAGAGCAGAGCAAGTGAAAAGCGGGTTCTCTGAATGGCAACGTGATTATGAGCACAGCACAAGGGACCTCTGAGCCTGCGAAGGCTTCAGCCAGGGCTGGCAGCAGCCACGTCCCCAGGATCCTGGGCTCACCCCCAGCAGTGTGGGCACAGGGCAGGGAGGGGATCCTGCCCCTCTGCCAGCTCTGGGAGACCCCCCTGCAGTGCTGGGGCAGCTCTGGAGTCCTCAGCACAGCAGAGCCAGGGAGCTGCTGGAGCGGGGCCAGAGGAGCCCCAGCAATGCCCCGAGGGGGGAACCCCTCTGCTGGGAGCCCAGCAGGAGAGAGTTGGGCTGGGGCAGCTGAGAGGAGAAGGCTCCAGCTGGGGAGACCTGCTGGGGGCTGCCAGGGCTGAAAGACAGCAGGCAGCACAAGCAGAGGGTTCTGCCTGTGGCCCACAGCCCTGGAAGGGATGCGGAGGAGGAGGATGGAGCTGTGTGAGCAGGGAGGTGGGCCCCTGACCCCGGGGCAGGTGTCACATACAGCACCAGGAAAGCCAGCGTTACCCCTCGAGAGGCTCCAGCACCACACCCAGGAGACCTCCCCTGGCACCGCGGTGACGGATCCGTGCCCAGACGCCAGAGCTCAGGGTCAGTGCCAGTTTCAGAAGCTGTGCCACGTCCAAAGGTCACTGTTTGCAACCAGCACCCGGTTGGCCTCCCAGCCTCCTGACGGCCAGGACCCACAGGTTCAGACCCAGCTGGGCCAGAGGCCTCTGAGCCCTGTGCAGGGCCACAGGATGCCCGGGTGGCAGAGCCCCTTCAGCCCA
>NW_008609474.1:0-202 GCF_000691845.1 Merops nubicus
AATTTAATTTTTTATTTTATTTTTAACTTTCTTTTCCTTTTTATTAATTTCATATTATTTTGTTTTATTATTTTTCTTATTTTATTTTCACAGAATGACAGGCTGGCAGGGCTTGAAAGAGACCTCTGGGGATCATCTAGTCCAAGCCCCCTGCTCCAGCAGGGTCACCCAGAGCAGGTTGCTCAGGGTCACACACAGGTGG
>NW_008609474.1:307-7210 GCF_000691845.1 Merops nubicus
CATTCAGATGGAACCTGCATGTGCTGCCTGCATCACCCTGTTGAAGACGGGCCTGGGAAGAGCCTCCCGCCGAGCCGCGAGGTTCAGGCTGGACCCCTGCTCTCTGAACACTCCAGTCTTAGCCCCCGACTGCAAGGGGGAGTTTGGAGCCAGTTCTGCCACAGGGTGGGTTTGTTACAGCTCGAGCTGGGCCCCCCCCAGGTGGGATCCCACAGTTTTTTCCCTCTGCTTTTCAAGGCTTCCCCATCCCTGGCATCAGCCGTTCACGTGCCGGGTCATGGGACAAGCTGGGGTTGTTTTTCCAGGCAAATTGTTTAATGGTTACTTGTCCTCTTCCATGACTGGAGTTTTTGGTGTGGGTGACTTTTCCTTCTTAGTTTCATAATCTTCTCATTCCATCTCCACCTGAAGCTCTTTGTCTCCTGCCATCTCCAGGTAGAATGGTTACTTTCTTCCTTTCCTGAATTACAGTTCCTCCTCCTTTGACCATAGCAGTCACTCATACTTCCAAGCACACAATGGCCTAAGGTGTCAGCGTTCAGTTCCTGGTGCTGGGCAAGGCCACTACTAATGCTGACCAAAGCACGGGATTCAAATAGTCAGGCTTAAGATTACTTTAGTCCCCAACAGTCCCCTCTTTGTTTTGTTCAGCATACCTGCTTATTTTGTAAACTTGAAGCTCTGTATCCTATTTGTTGTTTGTCCTCGGCATCCTATACAACATGTTGTGATTAAAACAAGACACACAAATCCTATTTATACCTGCTGTAAAAAATGCAATCAGCTTTTTGAACCAGAGCCCCACATCTGGGACCCAGGACATCAACCAAGACCGTGTTTCTGCAGAACCCCAGCATGTACCATCTTACTGCACCTGATGCATTTTACTTGTTCCTTTATCATATTTACTTCTGTGGATATTTGTCCACTTCTGGTCTATACCACAGCTGGCAGTAACTGTGGCACATTCTTCCTCTGGTGAAGCTAAGATCATATCCAGCCATTCTGTTTTGTACTGACATTTCAGCTGCTTGAGATACTTCTCTTTGTAAAGCTGCTTCTGCTCTGTCCTATTTCCCAATTACTCAGTTGTTGCAAAAACACTGACTATGGCCCTTTCTAATTCACCAGCTCCTAGCACTGGACAAACCCAGTGCACAAACAAGAGGAATCCTCCTTGTCATTCAACTAGGAGATTCACTCCCTTTGTTTTTTGGTGTAAAAAGGTTCTCAACGATGAACCCTGATTTGGCTGACAGGGTATTATTGTGCCATTAGGGGTTGTAGCTCCTAGGGTGCAAATACCCCCCAGCCTGGAGGCAGACTTTCATCTCTGTACCCCCACAGAGGCTGTGTAGAGGGAGCGAGCCAAGCCAGTGGTAACTCAGGAGCTGCCTTTGATACGTTTCCACGCTGTGATTTGTGCATGATGTCACTGCTTTTGGAGAGGGAGGGTTGCATCTTTGTATACATCTTGTATAGACTGTATATATTTTTTCTTCTTCTAATTGGATGATGATATCCCATTGTTGGTTATCTCCAACACTGCCACTCAGTAATGTATTATCCCAATATTTTCGCCATTGCTTTGTATCAGGAATTGCTACACCAACCTATGCTATCCCCTTTTCAGAGAAGTCAGGGAAGTGGATGCATATCCAGCACTTTTCCTGCTTTAGAGATTCTGCCATTGATCTTACAATGTAAATTCTTATCCCACATTGAATATTGGACCCTATTTATTCCATGTTTTGCCCTTTTCCATTGTGTGAATGCACAGTATGGGCCTGCCATGGACCTTTCTGAAATCCTTGCCCATCAGACCTCTGATCTACTGAGTATCTTTTACTTGTTAGTCTGATTCCAATAGGCTGATCTGTGACAAAGTGTAAGTTCCAGGTACTGTCAAATGTCTGTCAAATAATATTTCTGCTGGAGATAATCCTATAGGATGCTTGGGCATATTTCTTATGTCCCATAAACTGAAAGCTTCCAGCCATTTTCATCCCGTGTGCCTGCATACTTTGGCTAATTTATCTTTGATTGTCCTGTTCATTGTCTCTACCTTTCCTGACAATTGGAGATGGTATACAATTGTTGTAAGATCCCCAGTCACACTTTTCCTGTCCTGGTAATATGAAAACTCATCCACATATAAAGTTAGATCAGGGTTTAACATAGGTTCAAGCTTTTAAATCCTCTCGCAGCTTACTAGTAGTCATAAAAACTTTCACACAGTCATGACGTGGGGTACCAACCTCTGGCAAAAGTGTAACAGGGTTTAAGGTATTGCAATGCTTTAAATTATATTGTCCACCATCAATAAAATAAGTTTCTATCTGTGATCTCATTGTGGAGAGAGAGCCTGAGTAATTATGATTAAATTATTAAATTATTAATTATGAGTATTATTAAAGCTCTCTTTACAGCTTCAAATGCCCACCTTCTTTCTGGGCTCCACACCAGGGGTTCTAACTCCTTTTGTCTCGTGGTATCAATTAAGGGCTTGATTAATTCTCCTAGACCCAGAATGCATGGTCTACAGAATCCCACTTGTCCTAAAAACTCTCTTTTTTATTACAGACTCTGGTAAATTAATGATTGTTTCAATTCTCTCTGGATCTGTTAACCTCTGTCCTTCCTTTAAGATAAATCCCAAATATTTCTCTTCTGTTTGACACGGCTGTAACTTAGATGGAGATGCACAGTGTCTGTTTTCTACCAATTTTGTACACAAATGTACAGTGCCTACCAAACAATTGTCTTTTCAATTACTCTCTATCAGCAAATCTGTACCAATACTGGATGTCTGGGTAGTTTCAGATCTTCCAAATCAGTTTTCAATATCTGTGAGAATATAGTTGGTGAACCTGCAAAGCCCCGTGGCAGCCTCGTCCAAGTTGTTTCCCTCCCCAAGTGAAAGCAAATAACAGCTGGCTCTCCCCTCTGGTGTGCTGAAAAATGCAGCAGTTAAACCTATAGCTGTGAAAACTCTTGCCCAGCGTGGAATCTGCAGTGAAATGGTTGATGTGCCTGGTACCACAGGGTGTGGCACTGTCACATGCTCATTAATTTTCCTTAAATCCTGTATGAATCTGTATCTGGAATGCCCTCTTCATCAGTTCTGGTTTTGGTAACCAGCAGTACAGGGGTATTAGATGGTGATTCACATTCCCAGAGGTTACCATCCTTCAAAAACTTATAAATTATTACTTTTTTTTTATATTAGTGTGTGCTTTGCTCAAGATGGGATACTGGTCTACTGCTGAAAGAACACTCCCCTTTATTTTTATCCACACAGGTTGTGTTTTATCCACATAAGCCCTAGGAGGTTTCTTGCCCTGAAAGACAAATTCCACTAAATATCAGTGAAATTTAGTAATAATACCATGGGCATTTCCTTCTTGCTGGATAGAAAAGGTTTAAAAGCCCAATATGGAGGTAAAAAGACCATGAGGAAGAAAAACAGCTTCAAATATTTTCTGTGCAGTTCTTTGGTTGGGGATTGATTCCTGCTCACCCCCGGTCATCCAAGATCCCTCTTTAGGCCACTGGTTGAGGCTTGTAGGAGCTGCCCAACTCTTGAACAACAGTCCAGTGAAACCAGTCACTTTTCTTGCAAAAGATTTCAGTCAGTTTAGGTGAAAAGCGATGCCAGGGCTGCTTGACCCTGGGGCATGTGCTGTGTACACAGGGCTCTGGTTGCACTTGATCTCCACTCGGTGTCCTCTTGAAGACCAAAGCACCACAACTTCAACGGTGGAAGTTATTAAATTCAAGCAATGCTGGAAAATCCTTAAGCTTTCAACAAGCTCGACTTTGTCCTGAGCTGAAGTACTGGGTGGAAAGTCATACAGACCTGCAATCCTCCAGCATTTGTTCCCACACTCACTGCTTGGTCAAGAAGGGTCTCCAGGACTCAGTGGAGAGACTCTTCATGTCATCTGGAGCCTCTCGGAACGGAAAAATCCCCTGGGGTGAAGGATGGGCCTTCCTGACACACAAGTGCTCTCGACCTAGAGAAACCATACAGTTGTTTTTGTGGCTGTTTTTTGGCACTTATATTCCTGAGCAGTCTCTGGCTCTGCCCAGATGAAATCTGGAGGGTTGTGCAGGGTCTGGCTGGGGCCTGGGAAGCACTGGGCTCCTGGAGGGGAGAGACTGGGGGAGTCCCTGTTGTTGTGTATTGAGTTTATGCTTGGAGTTACAGCTCAGTGGGACAAATGGACACAACCTTCTTCCAACACCTGTTGGCTCATTACAGTAATTAGGAACCAATGCAAAACACAGGCAAAACTTGATGAAAAACACAACCTGTTACTTGAGCATAACATTAATAAATAGCTAATAGATGATATGAAGTTGTCAACCAATGTACAGTTTACAGTAACTGGATTGTATAAGACAAAATCATTTTACTCTTGTTTTGCCAGGGGTTTCACTTGCATAGCTTGTTTCAAGACTCCTTTCATGTTTCTGGCCAAGAAGTTGAGGTTGTGCTTGTCTCAGCCTCTTTAGGACATAAACTGACAAAAACTCCCTTTCTTTTGCTTTTTTCCTTACTCACCATCAGCACCTCCAGCACTGGAAGCTTTAAGATTTCAGTATGAAAGTTATCCCTCAGACTGGCCAGGAGTAAGAAGACCAGACTTCATCCTTGGGTATGTAAAACAATATTTTCTGCTATCTAATGTCACTAGATAATAGCCATTAGTTTGACCTCAAGGATGCAGCAGCCTGTGGTCATCAGAGACGGGTCACAGCCCCAGTGAACTGCTGCCTTTGTTTAGTGCGCTTTACATTTATCACAGCTGGCTGGGGCTAACTGTTAGAGCAGTGTCCAGGTTTACAGGCTGAGCTTCAGCACTCCTTTCTCAAAAACACTCCTGGCATTGCTTCCAAGAAATAGATTTGTCTCATCAATTGCAGAGAGATTTGGAGTCTCTTCAGAACATCTGCACTGTAGCCTTGTGAAAAATACATGCTCTCTCCTGCCTAATATTTTATCTGTTCTCAAGGCCATCGGGTGGGTTTCCCTGTACTCTGGGTGAAGATTTAATTCAGCACATGTATGAAAAATTTAAAATATCCCAAGGCTAATTACATATCATTGGCATTGATGCTGCTGTCTCTGTCACTCCTCAGGGTGGAGGTGGGTAACTCCCCTGTGCAGGCACTGCTGCCTTCAGCTCCCCAGCAGCCTGGCTCTCCGGTGCCCGGCGTGTCCTCCCCAGGGATCTAACGCATCCATTCAGTCCGTAACTCTTCGGTAGTGCTGGCTCTCTGCTGCACTTTGTCTTAGTCACAGCTCCAGCCTCTGCTCTGCTCTCTCCTTCCCCACAGCAACCTCAGCTTCCCAACAGAGCCATTAGTGATCCCAGCCTGGTGATTGGGTTTGGCACCATTAAATCAGCCCCCAGCTCCCGGCTCAACGGCCTCTTGGCATGCTTTATTTTGAAAGGATGAATTTTCTTTAGAACTTTCTAAAAAAGCTTTCACAAACCAAAATTCCTGGAGGACCCAGGAACTGTTTTAAGTTGTGTTTTTAAGTCTAAAGGGAACCTGATTAACAAACTTGCTTCATTACAATGGACTTGAAACTCATCTCTGTCCTAACAAATGATCCAACAGATGCCAGCTTGAAGACAGGCTCTAGAAGTAAAAATGGACAAAACGTTTACAACACTGAGATCCCTCTGTCATCCCAGAAGGGTTGTGTTTGTCTCCCTCCATGGAAAGGGTCACCCAGATCATCAAGGGGAAAACTAGCTTGAGGACTTCCAGCACTGCTCCACCAGAGCAAGGAGCATATTTGTTTCCAGTTAACCCTGCAGCGCTGAGATGATGCATTTCTTGCTTTTGCATGTGCTAAGGGGACACATCTGCTGCAAGGACACAGGGTTTCTGATGGTTGCATGTAAAAAGAGAAGAGAAAACTTTGTTTTGCAGTTCCCTTGGTCAGTTTTACATCGTAGCTGCCTGTAAGGACCAAGAAATTTTTTAACAGATGCCAACTGGTGTTACAGGCATATTCAAATTGAAAAAAAAAATCAGCAAAAATATTTCTAGCATACTCCAGCTGTCATCTAGTGATTCTAGTGATCTAGTCCAAGGTCCTTGCTTGCTTCTCTCAACTAATAGCAACTTTCTTTGAATCTCTGCATTACAGCTTTTGGAGATCTTCCCCTAAACAAAGATTTGCACATGATTTTAGTTTGAGTTGAGAATTCTGGTGGCAGTGGGACCCACATGGGGGAATGTGGCACTGCTGGAGTGACCAGCACTGGCACCACGGGGCTGGGGCTGATGCAAACAGCCATATCCACCAGCTTCTTGGATGTTATGGTCATTGCTTGCAGGAACATGAGCCAAACAGGGGAAAGATGAACAACCATAGCTTCTTATTGTTTGCAGATGAGAGGTTTTGGGGAGGCAGTCAGCAGAGGGAGGTGTGAGCTCACAGATTCAGCCCGTGGCATCCCTCAGAGCTGGGGAGTAGAGGCAGCAGGCTTTAAACTGCACCACAAAACTATTTCATTTTACTTTTTCCACATTTATGTTTAGCTCTTGGAGAGGGGATGAGAGACTGAACAAATGAAGGAGCTGAAACATTCAGAGTCAGGGATGTGTCTTCCAGAATATTCATTATAATCTCCCCTCTTTTGGGTTTTCCAACAATCTGAGTTTCATGAGGATTGTGGATTCTCCCTCTTTTACATTATCTTATTTGATGTATCACAGAAACTTTCCCATCCGTTCCTTCATGCCCCAAAACCTCAAGTGAACGAGACACAATTTCTGATAGAAGATTTAGAAAAAAAAATATTTTCAAGATTTTTTTTTAATAAAAAAGTCTTCAAAAAGACAAATGTTTCATTATATATTTATATGTATTTTAAATAT
>NW_008609475.1:0-470 GCF_000691845.1 Merops nubicus
CCAAAATCTGGTCACTGAACCCCAAAACCAGGGAGTTGAACCCCAAAATCTGGTCATTGGAGCCCCAAATTTGGTGCTTGAGCCCCAAAATCAGGTGGTTGAACCCCAAAATTGGTGGTTGAACCCCAAAATCTGGTCACTGAACCCCAAAATCAGGGAGTTGAACCCCAAAATCCGGGTTCAAGCCCCAAATTTTGCAGTTGAACCCCAAAATCGGGTGGTGGAACCTGAAATTCTGGTCACTGAACCCCAAAATCCGGGGGTTGGGTTAAAGCCCCAAATTTTGCAGTTGAACCCCAAAATCCGGGGGTTGAACCCCAAAATCTGGTCACTGAACCCCAAAATCTGATCGTTGATCCCCCAACTTTGGTGCTCGACCCCAAAATCTGAAGGTTGAACCCCAAAACTGGGGGCTCAAGCCCCAAATCAGGTGGTTGAACCCCAAAACAAGCTGGTGGAACCCCAAAATC
>NW_008609476.1:0-6568 GCF_000691845.1 Merops nubicus
GGATGCTGGGGGCGCTTAGGGGCAGTTTGGGGCTACTCTGCAGGGATGCTCAGGTGGCTCGGGGGCAGTTTGGGAAGGCTCAAAGTGCTTAGAGGCAGTTTGGGGATGCTTCGTGTGGGCCAGAGTTGGGCCAGAGGGGCAAAGGAGCTGGGCTGGGGAGGGCTTTACTCCCCACCTGGAGGCCAGTGGTGTCCTGGGGAACAGAGGCACTGGTGGGAAGCCAACCAGGTTATGTTAAAGTGAGTGGAGACTTGTCTGCCACACGTCCCTGAGAGCTGGTCTGAGTCCAACAGCTCTTGCCCAGGGGTGGCTTTGAGGTGGCTTTGTGACTTCCTCAAGTGATTAGGGTGCTCAGGGGCTCCATGAACCATCTCTGGTGGAGCAATGCTTGTGTTGCGAGCTGCAGAGCAGTGAGAGGTCAGGGCCAGACCCAGAGAGGTTTCAGCTGTATTTGTGGTGGTCATGTGGCTTGATTTTGCTTCGGTTTTTTGGGGTTACTTTACTTCCAGTTCATCAATGCAGCTGGGCAGAAATGGGGGTTTTGGCAGAGTGCTGGCTCTGTGTGGTGGAGCCGGGGGTGTGGGGTCCACGGGGACTGTTGCTGCCCCTCTGGAGGGTCAGCCAGTGGGTGTCACGGTGGAAAGGCTGGGGGAGGGGAGGTTGTCTGCCTGTTTCACCCGTCACAGAGGTAGGCTTGTGCTGGCGGTGGCTATCCACTGTTGACAGTGGTTATCGCTTCCTCATAGTCTGCAGAGCTGCTCTGGGAGGCCGATGGGTGAGATGGCCTTTTGCCCCAGGCCCACCCTCCTCTGGCATCCTGCTCGCTGGGTTCCCAGCCCTGGAGAGCAGCCCTGTGCTCAAGGTGTGGTGCTGGGTTTGCCTCAGCACTGTCCCGCCAGCTGGGGGAATGCCTCTGGAGGGTTAGGTCTGGGCACCAGTGAAGTGATCTTCACTTTCTCTACTCCGGGGAGTGAGAGGTTCCCTTTCTGGAGCATTGGAACGTGAGGGCTTGACCCAGGCTAAAGGACTAGGATTTCTCTTCCATTATAAATGGCCAAACACCTTGCCCTGTAGCCATGTCTCGTCCAGGGTCAGACTCACCGCCATCTGTAGAGCTTTACAGAGCGCCTGCTTTGAAACAAGGGCTTCATCCTTTGATGAAACCAGCCCTGAAACCAGCAGTCAAGGTATCATTTCCTAAAAGTGCCGTGAGATCATCTTTGGGCAAACAAATCCAAGCTATTGCAGGTGGCTCCTCATTCTGAAATTCAAATAACGCGTCTCCTCTCTGCATCTGTGACTCTACAGTGCTTTGTCTCTTGTCTTAAAAACAATTTTTTGTTGTGTATAATAGGCCTGAAATCCATTTGTGTGAGATCTGTATGGGAGAGGGTGAAACAACATCCATTTGACAACTCCCTTGCTCACTTTGACATCATGGGACAGTCAAGTGGGACTTTCCAGGTGCTGCTGTGCAGGTCCAGAGCGTACTGAACAGGAGAGGACAGACCCGTATGGAGCCCAAATCCCATTGTGCACTCCCCTGAGGCAGCTGGGCCATCGGAGCACACGCCTGGCCAGCAGTGACCTGTCTTTCTGGCTTTTCTCTGCTGATATTTAGTTTATCTGCCTGTGGCATTTCCCTGTGGGCCCAGGTGGAGGGTGCCCAGCGAAGCCGCGGGCCGGGCTCAGCCGTGAGAAGCTGTTTGCCAGAGGACTTTGCCCGTGCTGCTGTGTTCCTGGTACAGCCAGGGCTGCTGCTGCCCTGGTGGTGGGCAGCACGTGGGCAGGACAGGTCTGCCTGCCCTTGACCGGTTGCTGAGCTTGAGCCCACTCCATTATAACTGCCCAGTCCTTGATAAACGGCACCACTGGTTGCTTCAGGTTTTAATTCTGCAGCCTGCCTGCCCTCTCCTCCCCCAAACCCACACAAATCATGCTTCAGCCTCGGGAGGATGTGCTGGATGGGCGGTGGCTGTGGCTGTCGGTGGTGTGGAGCCTGGCAGCTTGGTGGGGTCGGAGCAGCTTGCACCAAGGCAGGAGGGCTCAATGCCATGCAGGTTGGCTGATGGGACCTGTTGTGTTGCTCGCCCAGCTCTAACCATGCTTTGTGTCTGTCTGCCCTCACCCCGTGCCCGAATGCCTCCACACACTTCCAGAAACAAGCATGCTGTGTGCCTGCAGAGTGCAGCTGGGGGTATAGATGCCACCAGCTAAGACTGCTCCCTTCTGTGGCTCCTGGGCGTGCCGTGGGAGGGGGCAGCTCTTGTCTGGAGTAGCCCCCGCGCTGCGCGGGCTCTGCAGCCGGGCACCGTTGGCTTGAAAAGCTCCTTTTGTCATCTCTGCTGGCCTAGAGAGCAGCGACTGGGGCTGCGGCGGGTCGGCTCTGCCCACAGGAGCCCACAGCTGCTGGCTGCCCTGCTCGGGGCTCATCCTTCCCCTGGCCTCCTGGGTGAGGGTGCTGTGAGCACCCATCCCCCGGCTGTGCCCCTGGGGCAGCCCCTGCGGCCAGCTGAGGTGGCCAAGCTCTTCCTTCCCAAACGAATCCTCCAGCTGGCTTGCACGGCTGGTATTTCTTGCTTTCCTGTTTCCTCCTTTCCCTGTTGGGTTTGCAGGGTGCCCCGAGGCTGTGGTTTGGTAGTTTGCCAGGGAATTAAAGCCGGGATTACTGCTCCTGTCTCTTTGCAGCGCCAGGCCAGTGTGTGTCCTGCTTTGGGGCATGAATCGTAGTTCCTGCTAGGGTTAGGTTCCTCTTGGCACAGAATAGCTCCCAAGGCTCTGGCCCTGCCTGAGGACTGTCTTCCTCTTTCTTTGGCATCTTTTTTTTGAGCTCAGTTAGGTCCGGTGTGTTTCCAGCACGACCCTGTGTGGTGTTGGAAGAGGCAAGTTCAGCAGCATTTGCTGCTTTATTTTCTGATAGAAATGAGGAAACTGTGTCTGAAAACTGCCACGGTTTCTCCCCACTCCACAGAATTCCAGAGGAGAAAAGGAGCGTCTGGGAAGGCTCTTAGGGATGTGAAGACATATTCTTCCACCCCTTTACTGAGTGTTATGAACCTTGTTTCTGGGTGGGCTTTGGCTCTGCTGCCTCTCTGCAGTTCTGCCCCCTTCCCAACCCCGGTGTGATGTTTCTTCTCCATCCCTGAGTTGCAGTCTGGCTGGTTTCTTGCTGATGATAACACTAACACAGAATTTTGCAAGTGAGATTACCAGCAGGCTGAGGGTGATCTGTGAGCATAGCTGGGCAGGTGGATGGATGGTGGGTCTAGCTAGTCCTGATGGCACCTTGACTGAACAGCTTTGTCCTCTTGCACGACCTTTCAGCCTGCCCCAGGGCTGTTCTTGCTCTCCCATGAGCCTTTCTTTCAGGTAGGGAAATCTTCAGACACATCTAAAAGCCGAGGCAGGTTTGCAGCTCATGAATTTTCATCCCGTTGCGTGGCACAGGAAGGGAGCGTGTCGTGCAGTGCCCGTGACCTGAGCTGGGTGAGACTGGTAACGTCACCCCGTGTGCTCAGCAGGGCCAGACAAGGGCACAGCTCTTGCCTTTTCACCCCACAAGCTGCTGATGGGGCCTGGAGCACCCCTGTGTTACCTGCACCCATCTGCCCCGCACCATTTGCCCCAGGGTTCACTGCTGCCCACTCCATTGTCTTTTCTTGTGTTGGCAGCTTTTCCTCTTGACCTTTTCTTCCTCCTCCTTGGTGTCTCTGGTGACCTGTCATCTTCAGAGCTCCTCCTGCAGAGCCTAGTTAAGGCATCTTTTGTGCTCTGTGCCTCCAGGAGGTGGTTTTGTAGCAGGGGTGTGGGTGGTCCTGGCCGGAGGAGCAACGTGGCTCACCACATCTCCAGTGGGACTGGGATGAGGAATCAGGGACACAAAGCTCCTCTCCAGCAACATCCAAACTCCTGTGAGCTTCTGTGGGTGGCCGTGCCCTGCAGGCTGGCCCCAGCAGCTGCCCCACAGCCACTGCTGTGCTCTCTCTCCCCTCCAGACTCCCTGTACGTGTCCGAGTACTTCTCCCAGAGCGCCCAGAAGCTGTCCTTCTACAGCTGGTATGGCAACGCCAAGCTCTTCCACTTCCACGTGCCAGAAGACACCGTGCTGCTTCGCTGGCTCCTGCAGGCGTCCCGGGGGAAAGGGCCTGAGTGCACCGACATGGAGATCACAGTGTATGTGTGGCCTTGGGCCAGGGCTTGCCCACGTGGGCTTTCCACCCTCTGCTTGCCCTTGTTGCTCGTGGCAGGGGTGGGTTGGTTGTGGGAGGTTGGGGATCTGTCCCCCTGTTGCAGCAGCCACAGTTTCTTACTGGGCCAGCAGTAAATCTGTGTTTAAACCTGTAGGAGCATTTCATGTTGCCAATGGGGGCTGCCTATCAGAGGTGGTGTCTAAGAGACACCTTGGAAACACCCTAGAGAGCTTCAGAGTGAGGCTGGTGTTGCTGCTCAGGAGTAAAGGTGTTCCTGGAGCTCTCTGTGCCTGGAGGATCCTGCACGTGGATGTGGCAAGACTGCAAGGGGCTTGAGAGGACCCAAACTGATGGGAGACTAACAGATTCCTCAGCACTGAGGAACTGTAGAGGCTGGAGACCAGGCTGGGGACACCTTGTGAGGGCTGCGGCTGTGTGCCGAGCAGAGACAGGGGAGGAGTGCTGAGTCCTGCAGGAGAGAGCTGCAAACTCAAGGCCAGTGAAACAAATGCTGCTCAAAGCATTGCTTGAGTTGTTGGGGGATCCGAGGTCAAAAACCTGCAAGACTTTGAGCTGTGTCTTGGGAGGGCACCGAGTTCCCTGAGCAAGTTGTGCCCATGGAGACACGTGGGTCTCTGGCACTCACTCCAGGGAGGTCTCAGGAGTGACAGAAGCCACTTGGCTTGTGCCTCCTTGGTCTGTCCTGGGCACAGACTCTTAGCTGCTCCAGAGCAGCCTGGCACAGGAGATCTTCCTGCTTCCCAGAAAGGTTCCCAATAGTTTGGGGGTGTGAAGGACAAGGCAACAACTCAACACTAGCTTAACAAATGAGGGCCAGCCCAGCTACGCTCAAAAGGGTTAATAACATCTGACCTGTCACTTCTCCTTGCTGGACCTGTTACGTTGTGTTGCAGTGCAGTCCAAAACCCTAATTAAACACCAAATCAGCCACCCAAATAAATATCTCCAGTGTTCCTTAGCTGCCTGCTCTTCTGCCACTTCAAACGCTGGGCTGCTTATCTGGAAAGCAGGAGTGCTGGTGCACTGAGGTCGGTCACATGGACCTTCCTTCCTTGCTGAAGAGCTCTTCAGTCTGCTGCCTGCCCTCCTTAGGAGAGGGAACAGGGAAGATGCAGATCTTAGCTGGAGAGTGAAAGCTCTTCGTCGAGGATTTAGCCTATATGGGGAATTTGCTGATGGTTATAAAAAAAGGAGTAGTCTTGAGGCTGGGGCTTAACCTTAATAAGTGTGGAAATTTGCTTTCAGGCTCGATGGAACCGTGTAAATCCTTATCTTAATAAGCAGCCAAGTTAAACCAGTCTCTACATAAATCCCAGATAAGCTAATAGCAGCCAGTCCTCACCAGATGAACACGATGGCTCTTGTGGTCCACTTGAGAGAGCGTGGGGGTTTTCCAGCCTGCTCCCTCTCTGCCCCCAGGCCAAGCTGGGTGCCCACTGCCTCGTTGGTACCCAGCCCCCTGCCAGTGCCCTCACACCCCTCGATTTATCCCCCTTCTGGTTTCTCTGGCAGGCACTTTCGCTACGGAGCCCCTCCGGTGATCAATCCCCTGGGCACTCGTTTTCCTGCCAACGCCACCATCCGTCCCTCCTACAACATCAGCATCAGGCTGAGCAGCACGGTGCAGAACACCACCTTTGTCAACGTCACCACCCCCGCCGCCGGGGACTGGTTCATCGCCGCCCATCTCCCCGAGGCTGCTGGCAGGATTGAGGTGAAGGTGAGGCTCCTGCCCTCGCCCGCTGGACCCCACGCCCCGTGTCTCACCACGGCTGACCCCTCTGCTCTCCCCTCCCACAGGGCTTCTCCACCCCGTGCCCCTATATATTCCAGGCGGATATGTTTGTGCTCAGACTCACTGACATGCCCGTGCTGGAGCCTGGCGTGGCCATGGCACAAACCCTCGTCTCGCCTGCTAAGCCGCTGCACCTCAAGTGAGTGAGAGAGGAGGGTGGGAAGATTTGGGTCCACGCCGGGGGGGGGGTTCCCCTGGGTGCTGCTCCGGGGAAGCCACTGCTGTTAGGGCTGGAGCTGGGGTCTCCTGGGCTGTTTGCTGAGCTCCCTGCAGCAGTGGAAGGGTTTAGCATGGGGAGCAGGTAACGCCCTTCTCGGACTCTTCCCAAGGGGTCTTAAGGGTTCCTCTGTGGGGATTTTAGCTCTTTGAGATGTTTCCATTGGGAAGGATTTTCACAGCACCAGCCGGGGTTAGTTGGTCGTTACAACTGGTTAGCTGTGCTGCTTTGGGCTGGGGGAGAGTTCATTTGCTTCATGGTAGCTGGTGTGGGGTTACGTTTTGGATTTGTGCTAGGAACAGAGCTGCTATTGCCAACTCAAGGCTGGTTTTGTTATTACTGAGC
>NW_008609476.1:6599-6818 GCF_000691845.1 Merops nubicus
ACCCCAAGGCCTTTTCTGCCCCTCACCCCACCAGCGAGTGGGCTGTGGTGGGCACGAGAAGCTATGAGAGAACTCGACCGGGACAGCTGACCAAAAAAGGACGTTCTGGGGTTAAACCTTGTCACGGGTCCCCCCTCTGGCAGGGTCTTCGTCCCCAAGCACGCGGCGGGGATGCGGTTCGAGCTGCGGCGCTGCCGGACGGGCGAGCAGGACGCCTGC
>NW_008609477.1:0-826 GCF_000691845.1 Merops nubicus
TCAGCATGCAGAGCTCAGAGAGGTGGGGTTTCCTCCTCCCAGGAAAAAAAACCTCTTCTCAGTACAACTTGTAGGACATGAACCCATCGAGGCAGAGCCCCCCCTGTGTCCCCCATGTCACAGGAGGTGACATTCCCTGGGGAGGAGGGTGTAGGTGAGCAGCTGGGAGGTGCCAGAGAACTCTGCTCATTTAATCACCTCTTGTTTTGCTGTTACAGGGATTCAGTAACTAACTTTTTGAGCTTTTAAATGTTCTACATTAAAGTAGCTTAATGTAATACCCTTTGATAGGAAGCAGCAAAGTCCCATGTGCCTGGGATTTGTAATAACAGAACAGGGGAAGCAAAATGAAAGATGAAATAAAACAGCAATCTTGTTCTGTTTGTTTGACTGGGGTCAAGGTGGGTAGAGACTTTTTGCTGAAAGGTGACCAGGGCAGAAGGTGGCTGTGATGGTCACCTGGGCCACAGCTCCTGAAACACCATGTAACCCCATCTCAGTGAGCAGGCTTCTGTAGGAAAACTCACCCCTCATCAGTGAGAGATATACCTTAATAAATTTGATAAGTGGTTCTGAGCTTTGCCTTTACATCAGTAAGGAGTTGAAGGAAGGGATCCTGCCCGTCTGCTCCACTGTCATGAGACCCCACCTGGAGTACTGCCTCCAGCTCTGCAGCTCCCAGCACAGGAAGGACATGGACCTGTTAGAACAGGGCCACAGGAGCCCCAGCAATGCCCCGAGGGGGGAACCCCTCTGCTGGGAGCCCAGCAGGAGAGAGTTGGGCTGGGGCAGCCACAGAGGAGAAGGCTCCCGCTGGGGAGAACGC
>NW_008609477.1:885-4979 GCF_000691845.1 Merops nubicus
AAGGGCTGGCAGTGACAGGATGAGGGGTGATGGCTTCAAACTGGAAGAGGGGAGATGTAGGTTAAAAATGAGGAAGAAGTTCTTCACTCTGAGGGTGGTGAGACAACACACAGAGGGAAGCTGTGGACACTCCATCCCCAGAGGTGTTCAAGGCCAGGCTGGATGGGGCTTGGAGCAACCTGCTCTAGTGGGAGGTGTCCCAGCTCATGGCAGGAGAGATGACCTTTAAGAGATGACCTTTAAGGTCCCTTCCAACCCAAGCCACTCTGTGATTCTATGACCACGTGCAAGGCTCCAGGACAGGCAGCTGTCGTGGATGAAGCTTCTGTTATCCTCACAAAATTGTGTCAAGAGTGATAAGAGTGTCTCTGATTTGCAGAATAAAGCAGGTTTTCTTTTCAGTAACTTAGAAAGTGGAATGCAAACATGAGCTTACATAATTAAAGTACAATCTTCTTGGCTTTCAGGGTGGTGGAGCTGAAAGACTCAGTTTGTGATGTCAACCTTGGCTTTAACAAGATCTCCTCCATTTCCTCTGCGCTTTGCATGCTCCATAAATTGACACATTTGGATGTCAGGTTTGTGACGTGTGTTGGACTTCCTTTCTAAGGGACTTATTTTCATGCCTTTTTAAACCAGCCATCTGTTGGAGAGGAACAGCAGTCCTGAAATAAGCTTTCCTTTCCCAAAATGCCTCCCTGGCAGCTGAGTGACCAGCAGATCTGAAATAGCAAGTGGCCTAGATTTAGGCATCAGTTAAAGAAAAGCACAAAAACCCAGTGGGCAGGCTCTGAGCTTGCTGTGATGCAAGGTCTCACCTCTGTCCTAAAAAGGTTCTTGGGGATGTGAAGTTGATATTTAGAAACACTTTCCCAAAAAAATACCATGAAAGAAGCCCCCAGCATGGCGTAGGTGGGAAGTTGCAAAGAGCAGCTGCAGAGACACGTCTTTACTTCCATTTAAAGTCATCTGCCTGTGCCTGGAGAGAGTCCAGCCAGGGGCCACCAGGATGAGAAGGGACTGGAGCATCTCTGCCATGAGGAGAGGCTGGAAGTGCTCAGTCTGGAGCAGAGCATCTCCCTGTGTCCATGGACACCTGCAGGGAGGGTGCAGAGGATGGAGCCAGGCTCTTCAGAGGCCATGGTCCCACCCTGACGTGCCTGAGCATCAGGAGACACTTTTTTCACTGGGAGGGTGACCAAGCACTGGCACAAGTTGCCTGGGGAGGGGGTGGAGTCTCCATCCTTGGGAGATAACCAGAACCCAACCAGACATGGACCTGGGCCACCTATTGAGAGGGCTGGGCCAGATGAGCTCCAGAAGCCCTTGCCAGCCTCAGCCAGGGGGTAATGCTGTGACAGACATGCTGCTGGTGGAGGAGCTGGGATGAAGGTCATAGATGGGATGATAACGTGAGATTGATGAAGAGGGCATTAAGAATTTAGGTCTAAGTCTGGACATCTCCTAGTGAGGGGTGCTTATCTCCCTGTGATGGCTCTTTGTGTCACACTCAGGACATGACTTTGTCCTTACAAACCCTTGGTCTTCCCTGGATTTAAGCAGCTTCCAGATGGCTTCCTCCTCTTGAAGACACCGTGGTAAGAGCAGCCACAGGGCTTGTTCCACACTTGGCACCAGCCCAGGTGGGTTTCAGAGGTTTAGAGTTCTCCTGCTGGTGTGCTTGGGCACCCAGATCAGGGCAGTTCCATGAGCTTTCCTCCAAAAGCCAAGGAGCTGAATTCCCAGGTGGGTTTGTGGAGCTGTGAGATGCTTTAGGAACCTTCAGAGGACAAGCTCTAAATGTCCTCCTGGCAGAAGGGGGGGCTGCAAACCAACTGGCAGTCAGCAGTGTCTCTGCTTGGGCATGGTCTTCACCCATTTATGAAGCAATTAATTAAAGGCAGCATGTTGATGCTGATAAATGTGTGTGTTCTGGGGGTTCTTAACTACAACCTCCTAGAAGTTAGTGCTGATTGTTTCTCTTGTTTGATACCCAGGAATAATTTTTTGACATCTTTACCTGAGGAGATGGTGGCCCTGACAAGACTGCAGATAATAAACCTTTCTTTTAATAGGTGAGCAACTATCTAGATTTCTTTTTTTTTTTTAAAAATACAGTGATAGAACTGAGCTGGATTCAGTGTGTTTTTCCTGTGCTACAAGACTGAGGAGACACTTCACCAACTAGCTGTGAGTTTCAAACCAATGAAGGGACTCTACTTCTTTTACACAACAGGTGGTGTATTTTTGGAGCTTTCTGCCACAGAAGCTGTGGAGAGAGACAGGAGGGACTGGTTAAAAAGTGGATTAAACAGTCTTGTGAACAGCATCACTGTGCACTGGTTTGGCTTTTCCACTGAGGGCAAGGTGGAACAGTGAGTGTCTTCTCCTTCCAGGGCAGCACTTTGAAACCTTCACCTCAAATAAAGCTAAAAAGCTGACTGCTTTTAAAGGCTGCTGATTTTTTGACTGCCCTATTTCTGACTTTCACTGGTTTGCCTCCTTTTTCTTCTTAAAGGTTTAAAGTCTTTCCAAGTGTCCTCTATCACATCCCAACACTGGAGACTATCCTGCTCAGCAACAACCAGGTTGGGTCCATAGACCCTCTGCAGCTGAAGAAGATGGACAGGTTGGGAACACTGGACCTTCAGAACAACGACCTCCTCCAGGTGCCACCAGAACTTGGGAACTGTGAAAGTCTGAGGTGAGTCTGTGAAGTGCTGACCTGGTTTATAAAGATATGTTCTGACTGATCTCTTTAGGGCATGTTTTGCCAGAGGAAGAAGTGGCTTCTGTAGGTATGGGTGGACAGAAAGGGTCTCCTCCCATCTGTAAGGCAGGGCAGTTTCTCCTGTGTTTTCTCAATACTGTGGAGAATTAGGGGAGTTATTTCATGATTTTTAAGAAATGGAAGGGGTGTGTTGGTTTGTGTAAACCTGATCCTGGAGGCAGAGGCAGTTTCTGTGTCTCAGCTGTGGACACGCCTGGCCGGGTGGGCAGTTTGTCAGTCCAGACATTCAGCTCCTTACCTGTGTGGGACTCCTGCTGCTGGAGAAGGCACAGGGTGAGTCTCAGAGATGTATAGAGAGTCATGACTGTGAGTGACATGGACTCACAGAATTGTTTTGCTTGGAAAAGGCCTGTAAGATTGAGTCCAACCATCCCCCAGCACTGCCAGGTCCCAACTGCCCCCTGTCCCTCACACCACATCTCCACGGCTTGGAAACCCCTCCAGGGGTGGGGACTCCACCACTGCCCTGGGCAGCCTGGCACAGCCCTGGGCAACCCTCCAGGGCAAGAAAGTGTTCCTCAGGGGCAACCTCAGCCTCTCCTGGGGCAACTTGAGGCCCTTTCCTCTGGTCCTGTCCCTTGGGAGCAGAGCCCGACCCCCCCCTGGCTCCAGGCTCCTGTCAGGAGCTGTGCAGAGCCAGAAGGTCTCCCCTGAGCCTCCTTTGCTCCAGGCTCAGCACCCCCAGCTCCCTCAGCTGCTCCTCCCCACACTTGGGCTCTAGCCCCTTCCCCAGCAGCTTCGTTGCCCTTCTCTGGCCACGCTCCAGCCCCTCAAGGTCCTTCTGGGAGGGAGGGGCCCAAAACTGACCCCAGGATTCGAGGTGCAGCCTCCCCAGTGCTGAGTCCAGGGGGACAATCTCTGTCTGCTCCTGCTGGCCACTCCCCTCCCCTCACAGCAGACAGCAGGTTGTAAGTGGTCTGTCTTGTCCAAGTCAGGACATTTACTGGTCCCTGCAGTTTTTCCCTTGCAGGTCACTTCCAAACCCCCCAGCTAAAGCCCAGCCCCAGCAGCAAACCCCTCCAGGGAGAGTTCTGCACAGCAGAGAGCAGCGGGCTGGCAGCTGGGCTGGCGAGCTGAGGTGACAGCTCAGCACTGCCCCTGGCACAGGGCCAGCTCTGTGTTCCAGGAGCTGCTTTTCTCTCTGCCTCCCAGCAAGGGGCTCGCTGAGAGCGGGAGGGTGTTGGGTGTGGGAATTCATCTGGCATAAATCCCAGCCCAGCTGTCTCTAGGGCAGGCAGGTCGGTGGGAAGGAGGGGAGCAGTGAACTCCTGGTTGGTTGGTGTTCTGTCCTGGTTAGAAGGCA
>NW_008609478.1:0-16849 GCF_000691845.1 Merops nubicus
TAAAGGATTCTATGATTCTATGTTGTATTTGCAGAGCGAGAGAGAAGCTCTGGGTTTGACCTGTAAAGGTGGGGATCATGGTGGAAGCAGTTAGAGCCAGCAGTCTGTCAGATGAGGAGATAAGAGAAATTACCAGAAAGGGATTAGCTAGGGGGCTGGGTGGAAGAGTGTATACATTAAATCACTGAGGCATGAATTTTGAGACTCTGTGTAAGTGCATTTCAGTAGAAAACTGGGAGACTTCTTGTGGTCTTCTGTGAATATATATCTTTGGACACATTGAATATTTTGTATAGATCACCCTGGTATTAGGGCAAGGAGTGGTGTTGAAAGGGGTAAACAAATTGCATGTTTGTCCTTGAAAGCCTATACATATTTTTGAGCTGTGTAGGATATCTCAATTCATCTGTCTTACTGTCATCAGACATGATGTCCCAGAGCCTCAAAGATGTTGCTAGTACTTGGGAGGTAAGAAGGGGAAATATGTAATATCGTATGAGTGAACAAAAGTTTCTAGTGGACCTGTTCTCTGTGATGATCCTCTGAAAGGCCTCTGTGGGCTTGTCTGAAGTACTTGAAAACCAGAGTGATGAGAGCTATATTAATGCCTAGCTAAATTGATTAGTTCTGTGACATGCGTAACTCCATTTAATACACGCATCAGATTGAAACTAGACCCCTTAAGGCTAATTCACTGCCTCATTAGAAGCCAGTGAAAAATCCTTCAGCATCCAGTAATGTGTTTAGATGTGCAGATGTGCTGGCTTTGGCAGGCGCTCTGTTTTTGTGTGAAATGTAGACTTTTAAGGAATGCCTGGGAAAAAAAATAGTGTGCAAGAAAACAATCCAGAGGTGGCCGAAGCATGAATCCATGTCAGCCATGTGGAAGCATGATGTTGGTCATAGGCTGAAGAACATGTGATGAAGGGGAAGGGGCTTTGATATATTAAGAATATTCAATACTAATCAATTTATACACAATTTGCATTGTCTTAATATAAACCTGAAATCCATCAGATTAACATGTCAAAAACACACGCTGTATATTTGTTCCGCCTAATCTCTGGTAGTTCAGGCCTTTCAGAAGGGATAAATCAGGAGCCAACTAGCCACGTCAGGCTACTCAATTACTACCTCAAAACTACTCTTAAGCTAAAAATGGCACATCTTGCATATCAGTCAATCTGTCTGCCTGCTGTTTTTTTCACCCTGTCATTGTACAAGAGGACTGACTTTTTGGCAAAGTGGTAAAACAATTTACAAGGTCCATTTTTTTCAAATCAAAAGCTAGAAGTTTGCTGTGGGGCTTCATTTTCTTTCTAAGCCTCTAATGAGGAGGGACAGGCAATTATTATTATTTATTTCACTAATTAGCTGGATAATCACTCACTGTAAAACTCCTGTGTTAGAAATGCGTTCCTGATACACATTAACACAGGTTCTCTTTTTATCAGACTGAGCCATTGTGGGACATTGTTTATTAGTGGGGCAATAGAGGGGCACTTGAGAAAAAAAATAAAAGGAGAAAAAAAAAAAAAGAGGGATAATTTTTGATCTGTGAAGATAATGCAACAAGAAGCAACAGTCCATAAAAACATCACCTTTCAGTCTCTGAAGACATAATGCTTTATGATAACCATAAAACATTTTAGTGCAAAATAAATTGCTGTCCTATTCAAATCCTTAAATGTACTACAGTGGATGTCACTGAAGACATACAGCTATTTTTTCCAATACTGAGATATATTTTATCATAATTTGTAGTGTAGGTGACAACCTTGCACACATGATTGCCTTTTCTTGCTTAGTTAGCTTGCCAAGGTCAGAGTCCTTTGGCCTTTTATGGATGTAGAACTATTAGGAAATAAACAGGACAACCAAGTAGCATAAAAAGAAAACTTGTTTCCTTGACTTGTTACCCTTTAAAGATTTCATCGTGTTCCAAGTATGACTTCTTCATAAATGCTTTGACCAAGTCTTCTCACTTGTTAAACATATAGGTGATAATTCTCTCTCTCTCTTTTAAATACATTTTAGCTTAGTTTTCTTTTATTTTCTAACCTAGATGGTTTTGGAGCTGCTACGAGGAGAATGACGAATGGCAATTAATGGAAAATACTGCAGTTACAGTTCAGCCCAGAAGTCTTGTGCCAGGTAAGCACCTCAGTTTCCCCATAGCTGAACTCTTCAGATGTCATTTCGTATTGTGCCACTGGTGCCATGCCTTGGCATGGGTGTTCTCAAGGAGTTTCTGGAATTTCATGTTCACTTTTTGCATCAAAGCATTGCAGAATAGGTTTTATTATAAAACATTTTTGTGTGTCCTTCTGCTGCTGATTATGCCTAAGTAGTATAGCATGGAAAAAGTATACGAAAATGCTAATAATGCTGACTTATTTGGCAATATCATTTAGGAGACACATCACCACACATAAAAATATTTGCCTTGGCTGATTTGTTTGAATTTGATGCTGAAAAAGATAGCACATTGAAAGGAATGGAAAAAAAGCCATGTTGATAATGTCTATATGGAACCACAGTAATATGGTAAGAACTGGTTGGTGGCATATACGTAAATACCACACAAGTGTGAAGGAAAATTAAATGTAAAATCCATTTTATATGTTTGCCTTCAAAAGGCACTGAGGTTTTTGAAATGAAAAATTGATTACAATAAAACTTTACCTTCTGTCTCGAGTTGTTGGATAAAAATGTTCCTCAAAGGAAATATGTGAGGTTTTTAATGTTATTAAAAATTCAACCATGATTGTTCATCTGTATGTTGATTCGTGGTGATACTGTATTTAAAAATGAGAGCAAGCTCCTGTGGAACTCTTGGCAGGACAAGAATTTATGTTCTTCTTTTAATTCTTACTTAGAATTGGTCATATTCACTTAAAAATGGCTTACAAAAGTTTTAAAATTATTTACTATGTTACCAATAACAGTAAAGGTTGTACATTTGTAAACGAGGTGTTAGTCTGTAGCTGATGGGTAACAGAGGATTATGAGCAACCCTTTAGCCTTTTGGACTCTCAACCATAATTTACAGCATCTACGATATATAGAACCCTTATTAACTATTTAGAAACGTACAACCAATATAAAATTACTTTCTTGATGTGCTTACCATATGGTTGGCAACCCATACCATGTAAGAAAATACTTACCCAGGGAGATGGGGTTATTTGGGCTTTTATTATCCCTTTTTTAATGTTTTCAAAGTTGTTGCTTATTGCTTCTTGGCAGTTTATTTTAGATTTTACAAATAATAAAAGCAGCAGCAGTGGTAGTGTTTGGCTTTTTGATTCAACAGACACATATATTTTCATCTAAATGACAATATTTAGCAACAGAATTGCTTTATTTTATCTTGACTGCATTTCTTAATCTGTAGGAAGTATAATTTAAAAATAATGAATGCAGCAGGGTGAATATATAGCTTCCATTAATTCAAAATACTGCTTATTTTCAGAATTTTTTAATTATTTGAATGTACTTCTCAATATATTTAACTGCGGTGGAAAAATCATTCAAACCTCAAATCATTTACAATTAGCAGCATATCTGTAACTTTCCAAATTACTGATCCTCCAAGTAATGTTTTGAGTACCTCTTTTTCCTGTGTATTAGAAAACACTGTGATAGTTGAGGAAAATGTTTCGAAAGATGCAGATTTTGTAAACAATTAACATAACAGAATTAATAACTTACAGGTTCTGCATGGCAATATTGTTAAAGGCTGACTTAAACCCAAGGATATTATGTATGGTGACTGTGACTCTGTGCTGCAGCTCACCTACTTCCATTATCTTAAAATGGCTCTTTCTTTGAGGAGCAGGGATCCACAGGCTGTGAGGATTTCTTGATCACCCAGAACCATTAGCTTTAATGTCATCTTTGCGCATCATATATGCAGGCAACGTAAGAGCTGTGAGGCCAGGTCCTCACATTCTGTAAGTTTTCATGACGTGCCTTGTGAATTTGGCACAAAATTTTGTCCTCTCCACAGAATGTTATTTTCTTCTGATTGTTGAGACTGAACACTAAGTTCCCTCCTTGGTTTTAACATGATCATTTACAACATTTCATAATGGCATGGACTGGTGACAGAAATCATATGCCTGTTTATACTATGGGCCTTACAAATGCTGGACACAAAAAACATATAGCAGAACACATTTAATCTTTCCCAGCTTTTCCTGACCGTTCCCAAAACCTGCTAGTAAGTAGCTGCATGCGACTCAAAGCTACATTTGTTCTGATAGAGGTGATAGAGCTCCATGATGTGGTTTGCTCATGTACTCTAAAATGAGTACATGATCTGTATCACACCACTGCACCTTCCCTGCCTTAGGGTGACCTGAACCAAGCATGAAGACTGACAACTAGAGAAACAGATGAATATGTTACTGTTTCCTTTTTTTGGCATTTCTCACTTTAAGTTCAAATAGACCTGGGCTACTATGAAGAATGGGTTCAGGTATTATAAAGAGTTGAATAATAAAGATCCCCATAAATAAGCCCCACTTCCATTGCTGCTTAACAAAAAAAAATAAAAAAAAAAATTAAATTGTCTGGTTGACTCCTATTGCTTCTGATTGGCAACTGGGTTTTACATCATGAATATGGGCTATCTGCGTTTAGACTATGATCCTTCAATAGAAGTCAAAATGCCAATTAAAGAACTGTTACAGCATCTATTGCTTTTTAAAGAGACCTAAATTAATGAACTTCTTAAGAGTCTCAGGGCAACATGATATTGACTGTGGCAGGGCAGTATGTACCTGTACTGTGTTGAGCCGTCAGCTTAGTTAGCCTGCTTACATTTTTGCCTGCTACAGTTGCAGGTGGTGAGAGAAAGTAAACTTTGGGTTCATACTTCAGGAAGCTGTGTGGTGTTTTTTCATCGCTGCTGTGCCATCTGAGCCAATTTTGTCAGCAAGGGAAGGGTAATGAGGGCTGGGAAAAGAGAAATTGCCTTGTGAGGTTCCTTCAAGAGCTATACCCTGTAAATGGCTCTATAACTGACAGGTCTCTGCTGTTGAATTCCTTCATTGACTCCAAGGTTAGTTTTCATACTTTTTCTTCAAAGTGCTATGCACTCTGCTTTCTTTTGCATTTGCACATAAACTCTTCTCTCTTCCTGTCCCTTAAGCTGCCACACCAGCTCTTCTTATCTTTTTTGCCACCGCCTTTATGCCTGTGCTAGTTTGGGATTTTCTTTCTTGTGTGCCAGACTGTTGGTTTCCTTCTACTGAAGACTCTCTGATACAGGAATTCTATTTTTTAAGGGTACACCAAGTTAATATCTCACAGGAATTTCACTTCAAGAGAAATGTGTTTCTGATGGAACTTTCTAACACCCTGTTAGCTAGTACTTTTTGTCAGAACCATGTCTTATGGTCATTGCAAGTCCATGATTCAGCTCTAAACAAGTGCCAGCTGCTGCTGACAGTAGGCAGTAGGGGGCCGAGTGATGACAGTGGATCAAGTATTTTTACTCAGTTTCCATTCCAAGTACTAGGAAAATTTCCCAATTCAGAATTTGAAAAGGCAAATACACCACAAAGAAACTGATGTGCATACGTAAAGAAACACTTCATGGTGGGGACTGGCTCACCCAAAGGATGTCTGGCCAAAACTGACCGCCCACAGAAAGAAGAGACAGTAATCATCTTTTATCTCTAGTAGGCCACATTTTTTCCTTTTGTGTTCCCTCTGCTCCACTATAGGCAACTGGTACATAGGATACGTAGTGTGGATCTTTTTTTTTCTGAGAACTGTCGAGGCTTCTAAGGTGATAGGAAGTACGCAGTAGTTCAGAGTGCAGCACAGCCATGCTCAGAATGTGTCCTGAGCCTGTGTTCAGTTGAAACCGCCAAGAGCCCAAACAATTTACCCTGATTGTCTTAGCTGGATACCAAGCGGTTGCTCCAGCTGAAGATCACATACGCAAAATTATAAGCACTGGTGTCAGAATCTTGTGTAGATATAGGAATTGTTCATTTCTATGAAATCTCCTTATTTGACAAAAGTTAGGTTTGCTAAAAATTGTAGGCCAATTACTGAGATTTTGCCTTCTACGTCTTCAAAGCATTCCAGCCAATTTACAGGCAACTATGTGGCTGTTTGCAGGCTCAGGGCCTCGAAGCTGAGGAACTTGATAAATAAGAAATGTGTGTAACTGTAAACATAGCACCTCTACTTAATCATTTCATTCCCTTCCCACCTGCTTCCAAAGAGCAAAGTTTCAGGCAAAAATCCCACATGTCAGGTTTCATCTCTGTTCACATATTTCTGAGTGAACTGCTTCTCCCCACTGCCCCTCCCAAAAGGAGTTCATAGAAGTACAGCAAGACCTTATTATTCTGTTTATGATAGGATGGTCTGTTCTCGTACAAACTGGCTCTTAGTAAATCCATCTACAGAATTAATTCTGGGGTTGTGAGAAAGGGATGCAAGTAAAAGCTGTAATGATTTACAGTTTGAAGACACAGCTGATATGAAAATAAACATTGAATCAGTTTGTTCTATATGTCTTAGTTCCATTAGAATAATGACAGTAGGTGACATTTTTCACATTTTAATTGGTGTTTTGCTGATTTTATCAGAATTTCTGCTGATCAAAGCAAATTGGCTATTTATTTATTTTGCAGAGATGCTAACTAATCAGTGGAAGTTTAATGTACTGTAATGAATTTTAAATATCCTCCTAGTCATTACAAGTGTGTGAATCTAGACTCTCTTCTATCAGTTTAATTAATTGAGTAGCAGAAAAAGGTAGCATTTAATATGATAACATTTTCTTTGAAATATTTCAGTGCACGTCTTATGGTACTAGCTCAAATTAGTAAAGGATAATTCTGACCAAAGTATGCCCCCCAAGTGCACACACACAGCTCACTTAGCCCAGTTCTGACTGCATTGTTTTAGACTGATGGTAAATACTTTAATTATTAGTTTATTTCAGTAGCTTGCTGAATTATAGTATTTTAGATTATTTATACTTCAGTGACTGTTGCAATTAGTGGTTTTTTTATGTGATTTATCCACACAGATATATCATACAAGTTTCTAAAATATTATGTGATTTATGGCATAGTATTGTTTTCTGCCGATGATGGCATGCCATAAATTGACCTCATGAGTACAAAAGAAAACAAGGAAAGTTTTCCTATAAAGTAATAGACTCATTGAAGTAGTTGTGATAGTTTTTCGTGGATCCCCTTGTTCGGGAAAGAACTTTAGCATTCATTTAAATGTTTAAGAATAGGGTGCATGCCCTGAATTAGAGCATTAATCTTTGAGCATCTAATGCCAAGGTGTAAAGAATTTGGCATTGGTCTACTTCTACTGCACATGCTTAATCAGGCTCTGATACACTTTTAGGCATTACATTGCATGTTTCCATGCTTTGCTCTGAAACAGAGTTGGTTCAACCATATTGGTAACTGCACATGAAACGTGAGATTAATGCCTGGGATTTAATATGTTTGTATTTCTGAATGTTAGTTCAGGCAAGACAAACAAGCTAAACAAAATGGGAAAAAAACAAAACAAAACCTTCATTCTTGTCATTGTGGTAAGAATTAGTCCTGTTCTGGACTTGAAATAGGCACAGTCGTTTTCCAGAAGGCTGGTGTTTCTGAAGGCACTTGATGTAATTTTAGCTTTAGTACATACATATGTTCTTGTAATATGTTAATTAATTGTTTTCAATGCAGTTTTTCAGTGGGATATGTAAAATGACATTAATTAATTCCCCCACAGATTGTATAATATTCATTCTTTAAAGTCAGGAGAGAGTGTTTTGTGCACGCACAAGAAAAGCAATGTGCCAACAGTCAATAGAAGCAAAGCTATTTTGCAAGGGGGGGTCAGTGTGAGGTGTCTTTCAGAGAGGACACAATTTGTTGTAAGATGAGAGCATTGATAGGACATTCGTGCTGCTCAAAAAAGTATCTTAGGTGCATTACTAAATACTCTTCAATGTTATGTGAATCTTGTATCTAAATCATTAGATCAGATCAGATATAGAGCCTGTCTATAAGGAATGGAGAGGGTTTTTTGATGTACATTTGTATCGGTTTAAGTGTCCAAGTAAGAGGTTTTAACCTTCCTTGAGGGCATCTAAATGTGAAATTTGGGACTGATTGCAAAGTGCAAATACTTAATTTTCAGGTAAAGTAAGGATTGTCTTAAAGTGGTTTTTTATCTCCCTTTTAAACGTTGGCCTCTTAGAAATATGTGGAGGCACTTCATGAATTTTGAGGGGATTTTTTTTTCAGTTATGTTTTAATAAACAGCAATAGTTGAATTTAAAAAATCTAGTAATGAGTAGGCTATTACGTCAGTGATTAGATTCTGAACTATGCTTCTTAAAATTCATCTAGCATTGTGTATAACTGTAAAATAAAGACAAAATGAAGAGTGAAATAGTTACTGTCAGAGTAATAGAAAGCATCTGAACTCATGAAGAATTTGGACCTTCTGTTGAGACATTGTTGAGAGAGTTAACCTGATTCCAGTAAGTTTTAAGTCTAGTCTGAGCAATAAATTTAGTTGGTGTGCAACTATTCTGGATTTGAATGGAACAACACAAATGAGGACTACAACATAAATATCAAATTAATTTACAGGCAGATAGTTTCTCTTTGTCTTTGACTGTTCTAAAGACAGGTGAGCCTGGATGGTCTTTAGAGGAAGATGGAAAGGATTATCCCTGCCATGTGGAGAGAGTCCAAATGCTGGCTGACAGCAGGCAGCAAGCTCAGCAGTGATATAGCCTGGTGGTGGCTTTGATTGTGGTGACTGGTTGATTCCCTTTCTCTTACTTGGCCATTTGCCCAGCTGGTAACCTGTTACTTTTTAAATAACTTCCAGAGCATGAGTTGTAGAGCCATTTGGAAACGAAATGGCTTAGTTTCAGAAGTTGTTATGTGTCCAGTCTCTGAAAAATAACGCAGCTGTACACTGTCTCCACTTGGGCATTCTGAAATTTATGAACCCCCAGATCATTTATCATGGAAAGCTTTTTTCCTTAATTTAAAAAATAAAGTATGAAATCTGAACAAGTTTCTTGACTTCAAGCTAAGCAGTCATCCCGGCATGCTACTGAGAAGTATGCAATTATTATGTCTCAGTTTGTGTCTGATGGACAAGTGTCTTTCCTGCAGTTGGTATGTTGATGATAGGAAGCCAGTAGGGCTGCTTCCATTATTTAAAAAAAAAAAAAATAAAAATAGAGGAATAAGAAGATGTTTTTATTATTTATCTCCAGAATATGTTGAATTTTATTGCTATTGATTGTTATGAGTGTCTGCTACCACAGCAAAATGGATACAGTATACCCAAAATAATACTAATAAAAGCCTTCTCAAGGGCATTATACAAAAAGACACTTTAAAAGTTAAACCACTGAAACCACTGATGTATTCTCGTTTTATTTGTTGTTCTGTTACTTCTTGTAGTGCATTTAACATGTGAAAAAGGCAGAGCTATGATTTCTGGAATCATAGCCTGATTATGTACCAAACATTTTCCATACTTATCAGTAGCTATGCTGGAATCTGTCTAGTCTGTTGGGATTTTGTAGCTTGAGGAATTAATGAATATTCATTCATTTTCCCTGGGTACAAAGTAAAATAACTAGTAATTAGTATAATATTTAATGCTCCTATTCAAAATAAATAAATCTTTTGTGAAAAAAAATCTAATTATTATAATGTTGCAACTTCTGCATGTGTAACTGAAATTGGATGTTGTGTTTTGAAAATGCTTTTAAGCCCTCATTTACATGTTTTCAGTTCAGTTAATTATTCCCCTTGTATGCATAAAACAGAAGTCTGGATTGTAGTTGCATATATTATTCATTTTGCTATCTATCTTCTAAGTTTAGCTGATTCTAATATTTTAATTTTACATTATTATTATACCAGTGATATTTGTCTCCTGATATGAAAGATATTCTTGTCTGCAGTTAGTTTTAGGCTCATTTTTAAAAGAAATGGCTTACATGGTAGTAAGTGTAACTACTGTAACTTGAGTCTTACATTTTGCTTATCATACTAAATTAGCCACATCTTGTGTCTCTGTGAAAGTCAAGTGTCTCAGATGGGGACCTTAGCATTTGCTAGTGAGGTTGGGAGCTGGAGGAAAAACACAACCGATAAAATCAAAGACAAGAGCCCTGAGACTGGTCACCAGAATCAGCACTTGGGAGTTGTCCTAATAGGGTCCTCATCTAAAGCTTGCTGAAATTTGCAGGAAGATTTCACTTTTATTGGGACCTTTCATATTTGTCTCAAAATTAGTTGCTGAATTTACTATTTCTGTGATATTCCTTAGGTCATCCCTGCCACAGTCATGAGAGCCAGCTCATTCTTGCTGGCTGTGAAGGTGTAAATGGGAAGATGTTTGACACCACTGAGCCCTCCTGCAGTTGTACTGTTCCATTCCAGGTGCCAGTAGGTGCAAACCATCAGTCTCAAACACTGATAGCACTGTGGCTGCTCTCCGTCCTCCCTGTAGATTATAAAGAGATTAAGTGGGGGACCATGTGTGGTAGTCATGCAAATACATAACTTGGAAATTGTTCTTACCTTCTGACCTACCAAATTAGTCAGTTCCTGTCCCATTTAGTATTGATTTCCTTCTTCAAGAAGGAAATCTTAAAGGCACAGGAGAAGGCCCTTGCTATGTCCCAAAAAGTGAGCTAGTGGGGAAGAAGTCTGGCCTGACTGAACAGAGAGCCTTTGACTGGAACTCAGGAAAAATAGGAGAGTTTATGACCTTTGGGAGAAAGGGCATGCAACTCAGGAGAACTATGAGGATGTCATGAGGGTATGCAGGGAGAAAATTAACCTTTGGATAAGTGACAGGGATTTGGCTACAGCTGACAGCCATGGAGTATGAGGAACAGTGAGGTAGTGCTCCTGTTGGATAGGAGTTCGAGTTTAAGGTTAAGGATGCCATATATGCAAGAGATTCAGGAAGAGCTGTGTAGTGCAAAGGGTAGTAGATGCTAGGGAAGAGTCGAAAGGCTAAGACAAGTAAGTTGCTGGTTTAAATGAGTCTAAGATACTACAGCATTTTATGCACACATGCAGAGGTTTATGGAATGCTGACCAAACTGGAAACTGTACTAAATAGGCACAGAAGAAAGATGTCTGTCATATAAGATGATAGTTTCCTTTCTGACAAGGCATTACTCTCTTTTCTAAACTGTTTCTGAGAATACAGAAGGAAAGCTGGTAGCGCTGTGATTAGCAAGATATAGGTTTTTGATCTGGATGGATCTACTCAACACACAGGAAGGTATGTTAAAACCCTAAGACCAAGCTTTCCAAGTCAAACCCTGAATGCTGCTTGCCTTACCTTTATTTGTAGGTAGTGCTGATTTTATATGTGCATGAGTATTATGACGGTATTTATTTTTACACAAGATCCTGGCCATTTTCAGGGCCTAGAATATATGATGTTTGCAGTTTAGTAGCTTATTTTCCTTATTCAAACATGACACATTTATTTAGTATGTGCTTGTCAAACTTTGCTTTGAAGAGCAAATGACTTATTTACTCAGGGGGCTACTCAGTTTTTCAAACGTTAATGAAATTGCTTTCACCTTTGTGAAATGAATGAATAGGATTATGCCCATTATAGAGATTACTAGTTGAGGTACAGAGTGTTAAAAAGTAATCTCTGAGTTTGCATGCACAATTCAAGATGCAGAGATCTTATTTTTATCCTGTTCAGCATTAAATACCATGTTTGTATTCAGACAAAACTCCCATTGATTTTGAGCACAAATAAAGATTTCAGTGAATAAGATTTTGAGATCTCAAATAACCTGTAATCTGCTTGTCATGTTTATATCCGCCATAAAGGACTCTGCTAACTATGTTAACACTGTAGTTGTTGGCAGCAGTAAATTGTCTCTCTCAGCAGCAGGTGACAGGCACTGATGCCAAAGCAGTGTAAAGCAAAGAAGTGGTAATGTCTGAGAAATCTTTGACTTCATGCGAGGGCTGTGAAATGGTGGGAACTGTAGGGATTTTTTTTTTCCTGCACCCTGCGAACTGCTGCCTCCTTTCTGGCCTCTCACGTCTGTTCCTGTCCCATCTCACCACCCTCTTAGCTTCTTTTACCCCAGTTTCATTCTCTCTATCTATCCTATCCCAAGACTTCCTCCTCCTCTTTCTCCCACAAGATGAACTCCACTCGTGTACAAGTCAGTCGAGTGGGTTAACTGCACCTTTGCAGCGTGATTGCATTTGCTGTAGTCTCCTGTGGAATTTTCTCTAATGTGGATCTTCCTCTTCATCTTCTGTGTTTTCATGGTCAACAAAATATTTAAGGAAGCTGGCATTGATAGACAGCACCCTTAGAAACAGCCTGTACAGGCTACTCTTCTTCGAGCCTTGTGTTCGCCCTTGCCAGATGCTGGCAAATCTTGCCGTCTTTGGCTCTTAGCTCATGTTTTCAAGGCTGTCATGACTTTGTTTTTAAATGAAATAGTAAATTAAAAAGAGCAAGGAGCTAGCATGAAGGATGTGCCAGCCTGCTGTTTTTCATATGCTGGTCCAGAGTCCTGCTTGCATACAAGGAGCTAAAGAACTGGAAGGAGGGAATAGAAACCTATTCAGAACAGTAAATTTGAGAAAACCTTTTTCTTCCTTATTGATACTGAGGTGAGGGAATGCCAGTCCTCTCTGAGAATGGTTGGAAACTTTGTTGTGCTTGTGTTGTGCTGTACGTTTTGCTCCAGGTCCTGTGGGCTTTGATATCGGTAAATTATAACTGAACTAAAGATACTAGTGCTTTCAATATTCCTTTGCAACCAAGGAATTTTGGACACTATTGTCAGAACAAACTGGTATTTTATTCTTATTTTGGGTGCATAAGTAGGTGTTTCTTGATAATTTGTTTCTGTTTGTTTTACTTAGATCATTCTTAATTTTAAAAACTTGCATTAAAGTATTTTAGTGTAGTAAGTGTGAAGACTTTAATAATGGGACAGGAACTTGCCTTGTAAACTTTTGTGTGTATTTACAGTGGTACAGCAATAAATATTGAAGATAATACTATAAATTTGTATGGAGAGGTTGTGCTAGAAAGGCTACAGAGAGGAGCAGCAAATATGGACAAGCTTAGAAGGTGGTGTTATAAAACCCTTCTACAAAACACTTTGTGGAGTGGAAAGTGCAAGAATTTACTGTGCTTCTTCTACGTGGCATAGAAGTATAGTTAGGGACAAAGAAATTGTGCTTTTTACATTTAAGTTTACCCTGCTGTCCTCCAGCAGCTATGTCCGTGCCTATGTTTTTTTCAGAAGTATAGTGGTGATTTAGCTGTGCTTGTGTTCATTATCTGTAAGAAGTGAGTAAACACTGTTTTGCTGAAGTCAGAAGGAGGTGGGCTTTTTATTCCTCCTGTGCCACATCCTTGACTGTCGTACCAGGCAACTGTGCCTCTCATGACTTAGCCAGTCATTTGCCAACAGTTCTCAGAAAATCACTGAGATTTGTATTTAAACCTTCTTCACCAGGTGACCTGATGCACTTCTTTTATTTCCTCTTCTGACTGAAATGAAGTTGCAGTAAATTATTAAATAAAAAAGAAGTCTTTTTCTCTACTGACATATTTTCACAGATATGGCCTTTCTCATTTTGGTAACCTAGTTATGATTTGGTTTCATAAACTAAATCAATGAGATTAACATATTTTAAACACTTCAATTTTTATTAAATCTAGTTTTTGGTAGGCAACACTTGTGTGAAAAATGATCAGACTAGATATGCTCCTATTTATAACTGATTTGCATTGATAATTTGTATATCCACGTTTCATAGAGGTATGACAAGATTTATCAGTAGATTTCTGTTTAAAAAATCTTAGCAGAGAAAATTCCATGGCATTTTACGTATGAAACCTATTACAGTCTTCACAGATTTTTGCCTCCTTCTCTTTATAGAGGAAAAATATTTTTTTTTAAGAAATATTTGAGCTTAAGAATTTTTTTTAAATCTCTACATTCTGGTTGGCCTTTCAGGGGAAGATACCCATGGAAAAAAAGTAGGAACTGCAATGCAAAGTATGAAGCATTCTTTGGGCTTCCAATATTACAGAAGCATTCTGTAGAAATAAGAACTATTTGCCATTCGTACTGCATGTTAGAAGACTGATGTATCTTACTGCTCTTGCTTGTTTCATAAGTCCAAGGGGGCTTGAGGTATCTACTCCTTTGTTTTGAAGTAGCCAGTTCTTTGAAAAGTCAGTCTGAGGTGGGTGCCTTTACATCTCCAGAGAATTTCAGTGAAACTAAAGCCACTTTCCAGATAAACATAGGGTTGCATATTAAATTAAATTGTAATTCATGTCCCATTGAAATATGGAAACTCTTAGGTCATCTGTGAATGTTTTAAAATCAGTGAAGCTATATATTTCTGACTTGCTGCTTTTATGCACCTTTCACACAAGGGAATTGCCAGTACTGTCTGAATTGGTTCCATAAAAACAGTTCAGGAGCTCACTAATGTAGAGACCAAAAGCCTCTGGGAGTCATTTTGCTGCTGGGCATGATTAGAAACCTTTTCCTTCTCCTTCCGAACACGCACTAGTCAGGTAACTGGGATGTACTATTATTGATCTGGAGATCTACCACTGGGCTAGTCACTTGTCACACAAAATGTGTCAAATTTGTACATCAATTGCAGCTGTTAGATCAAAAAATCGTACTTCTCTATGAAAATAAAACAAAATCCACTTAAACACCTCAGCACTAATTCTGTTGCTTCAGGCACCTAAGCTGTAATAACTGTTGGCATTTTCATTCCAAACCTATTTTTTGAGACATTTAAAAGAGCACTGTTAGTCCATGCCCTTTTGAAACAACCGCAGCATGCATGAATGGGACAGAGAGCTGGCAAGCAGGCCCCTCAGCTGACCAGTGCTTGCTTTCTGCTTGCACGTGTCATCCTGCTTCTCTTTTCTGCTCTGTTAATGTAATTTTGCAAGTTACAGTGGGTTTTCTTCTCAGCTGCAGACATAAAATTGTTTTAGAAATCTGCTTTGGCATAAATGTATTGCGTCCCGCTACATGCCCAAATCCAAATAAAGACAGGAATTTTTCTTGTTGTTTGGAGATACATTATTGATTTATTTTATTTAATTCTATTGAGATTCATTCATAAACAATATGATTCCTAGGCTGAACTCACCCCACCTTGCATCCTGAAAATTTCTAGTTGAAATATCACCTTGCTCTCATGTAAACATGCCTGGGGTTTTTTCACTGTCTAAAATTTTTTTGCTGTGGCATGCAAAATTTCACTTGGAAGAGAACTCAAATAAAAAAAACTTACATTATCTAAGAATTCAAACTACTTTCCTAACATATTAGATGACATAAAACTTCAAATACTTTGTGTCTTTTTAGATCAATATTTCATCAGTGTCATAATTATGCTTTTTTTTTTTTTTTATTTGTAATTACAAGCTTTTGCAAGATTTCAGACATTTCTCAGAGGAACTGTTTTGGCTACTAGGTAGCTGGAATACTAGACAAAGCACTAACGAGAAGTTAAATATTTGCATAGAAAAGTGTTGTTGATGTGCACCTTACAAATCAAAAGGGAGGCTCTTCAGCCTTATTGTAATTAGAGTTCAGGTTTCCTGAAATTAATGCGGTTGTTGTTTTATTAGCAGTAAAGATTCTATTGGAATAACTAATTTACTTCTACATATGTTGAACCTAAATCAAGCTAATCCTACTGAAAAATCTTCTGAATGCAGTGGTGGCTTAACCTATCACCTGATAGACAAGCTTTACTGATAGTAATGGGTGAGTTGTTGCATTTGTGCCAAACAAGAGATTTGCACTGAGATACTAATGCTGAATTACTTCAATAATCAGGGCTGCAGAATGTGGGTGGAGGACGCACACTGACTGGAGAGAACTTTTTCAGCATAACCACAGGTTTGCTATCCTTTTTTCTTTTAGTCTGTTTTCCTAAGAAAATAAGGACTTTTTTTTGTCTGTGAATATATGTCATTCTCTCCTCTTCTGTCAGTGTATTAATCTTCCCTTTTAAATTTTGAATTGCTGACTATGAGATCTGAAGTGTTCTTAAAGACACTGAAGTCCTGTAAGCTGTTTGAAAACAGGAAACAAACCCTAATAACACTGTTACTAAGGACTAGTCAGCAAGCTCCAAAGTCAAACTTAGACAGCAGAGAATCCAGAGGGATGCCTAAATCTTAAGAAAGAGTTTAATTTTTGGCTGAGCTTTGTTGGCTCCACTGCTCCTCGAACTGCTTGCTTAATTTGGCTGCTCCCATCATCTGAGTTCATCCAGGGACTTTGCATTGCTGAGCAGCTGCAGGGATAGAATTCTGCCCCTTTAGTTCCTCTTTCACCCCTCTCAAGTCATTTTTGTGTCATTTTTTTCTCCATAAAAGAAGGCAGCGAAGTCTAGCCAGGCACGGTCCCCTCTTTCATGAGTTATGCTCTTGAACTTCAGCAACAAGGTGCTGCATTGGTGCTTGGAGGATGTGACAGGGAAACAGGAAGCCCAGGGCTCAAAGTGGCATGTGTGGACATAACTGTGAGACTAAATCTTCTGTGTGAAACTGCAGTCATTTCACAGGAAATTGGCCACTAACCAATTTTCAAAATTTGGGTCTGTACCAAGTAATTCATATGGCAAATCTTGTTATGCTTTCACCCTAATATGTTTAGGCAGCTTAATGTTTAAACAATGCATTTCTTAAGTGAAAAACATTCTTGTCTGTTCATGCAACTGTACAGATTGTGCTTTGTGTACGCACAGCTCTAGGTGTCAGCAGG